>NW_019154090.1:22301913-22422315 GCF_002288905.1 Enhydra lutris kenyoni | reverse complement strand
TGCTGGACACACCATCTCATTTTATCAGACCTATTATATACCAGGCTTGATGCTGGACACACCATCTCATTTTATCAGACCTATTATATACCAGGCTTGGTGATAGACACACCATCTCATTTTATCAGAGCTCTAAGGAGGTGGCCTTCTTCCTTTTTATAAGAGGAGGACACTAATATTCTCTTGTGCCTCATTTTCCCTCCTGCTGTCTCAGACAGACTGAGTTGCTGACTTTGCTGGCATCCCCACTGAAATGAAGCCCTGAGGGTCCTCGAGGAAGGGCCTGAGGCAGTTCAAGATGTTTGTGATGAGACCCTTACAGCAGCCAGTAAGGTTAGAGATAGAGGTGGTCAGAGCAGGAATTCAGTCCTCATCAAATGGGCCAGGAACCAATAAAAGATGGCCCTAGGGATGACTGATGGAGTGGGACAGACTGAAGGATCATAAATGCTCTTCTTCTTTATTCAGTGGGCAGTGAGCCCAGCCCTTGAGATGAGGTGGCAGTCAGCCTGGCCCTTGCTGCCACTCTTGGCCATGACACTGTGCCCAGTGGCCATCTCTGTTTGTGTCTGAAATGAGGCCAGGAGTGAAAAGAAGGAAGGTCTGGGAGATTCTCTAGGTCTGGGGAGGTGAGGTATCCTGGTTGAATACCCACAGAAGACCTCCTGGATGTACCCCAATCACTGGGTGAGAAATTAGAAGACAGGACTCTGGAATAAAAGAGGGCATCTGGCAATGGAAATGCAAGTGGCCCATTCTGGGCCTTATAAATAGCAGAGCAGGTAACTAGCTGGGAAATAGAGGCTTTCAGGGTCACCGTAGGATGGGCCAGGGGTTTGACACTGACCTTGTCTCTTGGCTGTTCGGGGTACACAGGACCTATCTGCCAGATCCCTGGTGTTGATGGCAGAGGTGTTGTCCGTGGTGCTGAAGAG
This sequence comes from Enhydra lutris kenyoni, assembly GCF_002288905.1. NCBI lineage: Eukaryota > Metazoa > Chordata > Mammalia > Carnivora > Mustelidae > Enhydra > Enhydra lutris. Next base: position 22,421,380 of record NW_019154090.1, on the reverse strand, counting down.
AATGTTGTGCCCTCGTCTTCTGGGGCTGCTGTCCATGGTTGTTTCTTCAGATAATTCTCATTAATCATTTCCAGGACTGGTTTCTGGGGGACCCAGCTAGGAGGTCAGAAACTTTGGTCCTGGCATTGAACAAGTTGGATCAGAAATATCTGAGGTTGATTTGGGCCCATGTTACTGTCTGGCCATGTGCACTTTTAAGAACGTTTTATGTACTATGACATTTATTTCTAAACACCAGTCTATGGGGGAAGTACTCATATGTATCTCCATTTTAAATGTGAGCAAACAAAAGCATAGAGAATTCAAGTGACCTGAGGATTCTCTCTCTCTCTCTCTCTCTCTCTCTCAGCTCAGTTTCTTTAGTCGTAATGGGACATTTGTTGATAGCATTTCACAAGCTGATGGTTGGGGCTGAGCTTTGTAAACTGATGCATGATTGAAGTAATATTAGTCTTACACACAGAGGAAGGTATGAGGATATTACTAAATACATATATTCTTTGAACCTCATGGGGTTTTCTGGAAGGTGTGAGATTTGAGCCAGATCTGAATGGGGCCTGAGGCTCAGGGATTATATAGAAAAGACAAGAATGTCCATTTACTGAGCACTGACTATGTACCAGACTGCACCTTGGGTGCTTGACAAGTCTGATAACTCTTTCCTCTTAGCCACACTGGGGAAGAGTTCCTTGTTTCATTTTATAGATTTGAAGCAAAGAGGAGAGACTTCCCAAGGTTACTTAGCTAGAAAGTGATGGAGTTGAGAAGCCTTGAGGACTAGAAACCACAGACTTGAACATCAAGTCTAGAAAAGATCCTGGGTGTCATCTGGTCCAACCCAGAGAAGGGATGTGACCTGCTGGGAGCATACAGCAGGACTCAGACTGGGTTTGGCTTTCTTCTTTGTATTTCCTTCCCCAAGACAGCACCACCACTCTCCTGTCACCACTGGCCCAGGCTCCAGGGAGATGAAAATTGACATTGTGTCACAAACTGGGACCAGGTATCAAAGACATCCAAAATTCAAGTCCTAGATCTGCCATCTGTGAGCTGTGTGGCTTTGGATAAGTCACTTAACCTCTCTGGGATTGTTTCTCCATCTCTAACAGGGCAAAAGGGTGCTGTAATCACTTCTCTACAGGGAGCTTTTGAGGATCAGAAGAGAAACAGTGTGTGCAAAAGGGCAAACAGATCCGTTGTTAGAAATAAGACCCAGAGGAGGGCGGGAAGCCCCCCAAAGTGGCACAGCAAGTCCCAGAAAATACTTGCGGAGAAGCGCCTAGAACTGCCACCCTGAGCCACCAGTGTCACTTCCCAGTGGGACTGGCAGCCAGGCTAGGGCAGCACCCGGCAGCCCCAGCTGACAGACATTCCTTCATGCTGGCAGACTCAAGCCCCAGAGCCAAGCGCTCCTGTGGGCATCAGTGGCCGGGCCAGCTCTGGCTGTTCCTCCGCCAGGCACTCTAGCAGCTCCAAGTTTAATATGCCTCACAGGGCTGTTGTCACGCCCAATTAGGCTGTCCTCAGCCACCCTGTCTCCAGGCCCCCGTTGTGACCATCTGAGGCCCTGGACGTGATCGTGGCGACTGCCATTGGCAGAGGAGGCGGCTACCTGCTCTTATGATCCCCTGTGGCCCTAGAGATCTGACTCCCCAGCCCAACGCAGGTGGCCTTGGCTCCTGGTCCCAGAGATTTGGCTGCACCCTCCTCCCCCTCCTCTGGCTCCTAGGCCTGGCACTAAAGCAAAGTGAGGAGGGAAAGGAGGGAAAGATGGCAGGAATGACAGAGGAGAACGGGGAGAAAGGAAGGCGGGAAGCTTAGCACCGCCAGCCATCCTCCTCTGCTGCGGCTGGTGTCAGCCCCTAGTACCCGGCCCTCCCGCATGTACTTTAAGAGACACGAGGCACCTCACCCACAGTCTCCTGTGAGGCTCCCCACAGCTATGCAGCCGGCAGGAGGCAGGCTCGTGCTCACGTCACAGACCCTGAGAGACCATGTGACGCGGGGTCTCGGGGGAGGGCTTGTCTGCAGCCAGGGTCAAAGGTCATTCTGGGGCTCAGTGGTAGTGGAGGACTTTTCGTGACAAGTATACAACTTATGGCCTCCTGTCCAGCACCCATCAGTACAGAGCAAACATGATTGAGGAGGGGAGGAAGGAGAGGAGGGAGGGAGGGGAGAGGAAGGAAGGAAAGAAAATACTGAAACCCATTCCAGATGGAGAGAACTTGCACAAACCTGAGCTCAAGGGTGTCCTTGGCATGGTTTTCTTATGTAAATTATATTGTCATAAATGAGTTACCTTTGCATTTTGCTTTTTTCCCCTCATCCTATTTTTGACATCTGTCCAAGTCCAAGTGCAGCTGTAGTTCACCCATCTCTCTGGCTTAGCAGCATTCCACAGCACGTCAATACCACATTTTGTCCATCCTCCCGCCTGTGGATGTCTCGGTGTTTCTCATTCTTTGCCGTAAGCAGTCAGCTTCCTTGTGGACGCGCCTGAGCGTTTCTCTGGAAGCAGGCATTTCTGGTTTAACAATCACTGCCAAATCCCTTTCCGTGGTAGTCAGTCCACTTGAGTTAGTGATACATCTGAGTTCCCATTTCCTCGGGCCTCCCCGTGTTGATTCATCAGCCTTTAATTTTGCCAGTCTGCTGGGAGAAAACGCCTCATTGTCATTCGCATTGCCTGACTATTGGAGAGACTGAGCGTTATCTGTTTAACGGACATCTGAATTTCCTATCATACTTTGCCCAGTTTTTTCTGGGCCACTCACCTTTCTTTTATTAATTTGTTCGGAGGTTTATATGTTGGGCTTATGAGTCCTTGCCATGCTTGTTGCTAATATCTTTGCCCAGCGTGTTGCTTGTGTTTTAACTTTGCTTATGTCTCTTCTGTTCAGATGTTTAAATTTTGGATGTAATAAAGCATCACTTTTATCTTTACTTGCTTTTGTTAATGACTTAAGAAGGCCTTCCCCACCTAAGGTCATAAAGATATGCTGTGTTTCCTTCTAATAATTTTAAAGCTTTGTTTTCCTTTTATGGTCCATATTTAGGTCTTTAGTCCACCTGGAATTTTATCTTGGCATGTGGTATGACGTAGGGATCTAATTTCATTTTTACGTGGATAGTCTCTTGTTCCAGAAGATTTATTGAATACTCTGTCCCTTTCTCACTGTTTTGAAATAACCTCCTTGTTTTATGTTTAAATGCCCATGTATTTATGGATCTATTTCCAGGAACTCGGTTCTGTCCCATTGATCCCTTTGTCTATCCCTTTGTCTATTCCAATTGTACACTAATTATGGTATCTCATTGTTTTTCCAACAGAGACTAATTGACACTTGGGGTAAGACAATTCTTTCTTGAGCTGGACTGTCCCGCTCATTATGGGTTCTTTATTATCCCTGATTTAATCATTGGCACCAGATGCCAGGAGAAAACCACATACACACACTCCCCAGTCATTGTTACAACCCGAGATGCCCTGATCCTTTCCAAAGATATGCCAGGAGGGCAGTCCCACCTGCTGCTGGAACCACCAAAGTAGCTTCTTCATGGGATTGGAGCCCCTTCCCCTGTCCTTGATTCTTCCTTTTCATGATCTCCTTCCACTCTGCTTTGCTGCCAGGAATGGAACCCACAACAGGATGCCCTGTCAGGCATCTCTGGAGCTGGGACTCCCTTCAACCAAGGCAACCCACTCCTTTGGGAGGAAGAGGGGCTCCAGTTGCTAGAAATTACTGTCTTACTATGACCCACTTCCTCCCTGGATCCTGGAGCCCCCAAAACAGAAATCCCCCCTCCTTAGCCCATTCTTCGTTGACCTCCAAGAGCTGACAGAGATCCCCCTGCCCCCTCAGCAACTTTCTGCAGACTCCAACTCACCAACTCCAGTTCTCTCCAATATTCTTCAAGGACTTGGCTTCACTATGCGTCTTTGAGATTGAATTCAACACACTGGGTTAGAATTCCTGTTGCCCTACCTCTAAGCTGTGTGACTCTGGGAAAGTCAGGCAACCTCTCTGGACCTCATTCGTTAAATGGAGATAATAGGTTCTCCACCTTACAGGGTCAGTGAGAGATATAAATGATGTGGAGCATGACAAGTCCTGGGCCTGGTGGGGTTGCTCAAGAAGTGATAGTTATTAACATTATTCCTGAGATTATTACTTCTCCATGACTCTTGTGATGGTCACTGTTGCGTGCCCACTCTTTAGGGGAGCTGCCCAGAGTTGAATGGAACGCCCGGGCGAGCTCTGGTCAAGGCTAAGACCACCCCTGCCTCCTCTGTCTGAGAAGCTGAGATAGCAGGATTCGCTACTGCGCTGCTTGTGAGAATGACAAGGAGTCGTCAAGCCTCAATCCAGAGTTTTGTTGTGATCGGTTGGGAAAGTGGAGCTGCCGTCAACCGGGCTGGGGAGACTGTGGGAAGAGCAAGTTTGTGGGTTTACAGTAATGCAGACTTGGACATGTAAGTTAGAGATGCCAAGTGGACACATGAATGGACAGTTGGATACATGAGTCTGGGGTTCAAGGGGGGAGATCCAGGCTAGAGATGTAAGTCTGGGGTCTTCAGACTTTCCCACATCTTTTTCTCTGCAATTTTATGAGCATTGTTTTATGTCACGTGCTTTTCTCATAAATGCAAACATATTCTGATCTGCAGCTTACTTTCATTACATATCCTATGGTTTGGACATTTTTCTCCTCGGGTCTCTACATAGAGATAGACCTCATTCTTTTTCACAACTGCATAATATTCTACAGTGTGCCTGGATGGAAATTATGCCCTTGGTTTCCTACTGTAAGACACGGGCTGTTTCTTGCTTTCCTCTCTTACTGTACCATGAGCGACCCTGCAGAGGTCTCCTTCTGCAGCTGAGTGCAGCAGCTCTGGCTGGCCTTGGGATGGTGGAACTGCTGCTGGCAGCCCCAGGCTTACCCATTTTTTAAAAAAATTTGACCCCTGCCCCAGAGTTTGTCTAAAAGTTTCTTTGGCAGGGGGTGTCTGGGTGGCTTCAGGCAGTGAAGCACCTGCCTTTGGCTCATGTGATGATCCCAGCATCCTGGGATCAAGCCCCGTATCGTCAGGCTCCCTGCTCAAATGGGGAGTCTGCTTCTCTCTCTCCCTCTGCCCCTCTCCTTGCTTGTGTCCTCTCTCTCTCTCTCTCTCTCTCTCAAGTTAAAAACAAAAAGTTTCTTTGGGAAGTTTGAAAACAACTGTGTATTGAGCCAGACCTTTAATGGGCCTGAGTTCATAGCTTTGGACAAACCTGCAGACCCTTTTGACCTGGAGATGCCAGCATTCTGTGGCTGGGGAGGCGAGAAAGCACATGGGTTAAGGAGGCTGGCCTGGGAGCCCGAGGGTTCAAGTCCCAGCTCCGGCTCTTTCTCACTCTGTGTCCTGGGCAAGTTCCTTCCTTTCTATATGTCTCTGCTTTCCCACCCTCAGCACAGAGGTAACAAGAAGGCCCACCTCTCCCTTATAGGAGTGGTGGGGATTAGAGCAGATAATGAATGCCAAGTCATGAGCTTAGCGAAGGCCCCTTATAGTTTAGCCAAGTGCTTAGGGCTAAGCACTCTATGTGAACCCTAGTATATATCGTTTATAACTATGAGTCTAATTTGTGAAGATTTCCTGCTTCTTTCCTCAGTTCCTTTCTTTTCTCATCTTTTTTTTTTTAAGTTTTTATTTATTTATTTGACAGAAAGAAAGAGAGCACAAGCAGGGGAAGCAGCAGAGGGAAAGGGAGAAGACACCTCACTGAGCAGAAAGCCCAACGTGCAGCTCAATCCCAGGACCCTGGGATCATGACCTGAGCCAAAGGCAGGTGCTTAACCGACTGAGCCACCCAGGCGCCCCCTCGCATCGTTCCTGTATTCCTTTATATAAATAAGAAAAAAATAAATAGAAGATCAAGAGAAGAAACAAGAAAGATGGAAGTGAGCTAATTCCGGTTGTACTTCGCTAAAGCTAGGTTATACATCTGCGTCTGAGCTACTCACCGGACAAAGGAAAAGGGGAAATACAAGGAGAGGCCGGGCTCACAGTGCACTTGAAAGGGAAACAGGCAGTTAAGGGCTCAGGTGTGTGCAGAGTGACCGTGCCTCCCATGCCATTTACTTAGGAAGCACTGTAACGGTAGAAACCACTACAACTCTGTTCTCCAAAGGGTCCGAGGTTCAGAGGTGCCGTGGCTGTGGGACCCTGCAGGCCAGGATACTGCGGGGTGGGGGATAGAGCTTGAGCTCTTGGCCTCCCAGTCTGGTGGGAAAGATAGTCAGGACCACACCTCCTCTTCCGCCTGGCAGAGTGGGCCCCAGGCCGGATCAGGGACTCAGAAGTGTGCAAACTGGGCCAAGGGGCAGTGAATTTCAGTAAGGAGAGGCTTCATGGAAGAGGTGATATTTGCCCTGGACCTCAAAGGTCAAACAAGACTTTGACCCCTAGAGATGAATGTGGAAGTCATGAGATCCCCAGCAGGTCCTGCCTGGGGAGCGAGCATCCGTTCATGGCCTCTCACAGATAAAGGGAACTTAGAAACTCTCCCTCCCCATGGTGTTAGAGCTGGGACCCAGAGAAGACAGGGATGAACCTGAAGTTACACAGAGAGGCAGGGACATAGCAGGCCTTAAACCCCAGCTTCCCGCCTCCCTGACCAAAACTAGTTCCGCCCCACCCCTCACCCTCATTCACCATGGCGCTGCTCTGGGCTCTGACTCGCCTCCTGCTGGGTCATTAACTACCTACTGCCTGCCACGTGGTGTCCCCTGATATTGAACTCCCACGTTGTGACTTACAGAGGCCCAGAATAGCAGTCCTAGGTGGGGGCAGAGGGGACACTTCCACTGCTGTCTTCTCTGGTCTGACTGAATCACGGTCACAGCTCCTTCCCCAGGATAAAGCAGAGTCCTGGATCCTAGGCCTCAGTGTCATTGCAGAAGAATTGGCTTGTCCCTCAGTAAGACTCCAGCGTCAGAGGTGATGTGTCCACCCTGGGAGCCCCAACTTTGACCACAGTCTGAATCTTGACCCTGGTCACAGACTGGGCCCTGACCTTGACCCATCAGCAAACCCTCACCCCTTCCCCAGGCTAAGCCCTGACCCTGACCCCAGACTGAATTCTGACCTTGGCAACTGGGGACATGAATAGTTGGGGTCAAGCTCTTCTCCCCCTACTTCTTGAAACTCAACTGAGGAATCGCCGACAAAGGCCAGTGATTCTTGACTCAAATTGTACCCTGAGGTACAATTCTATCTGAAGCACCTGCCCCTACCACCTGGCCTTGACCTCAGTGGCCTGGAGACCAGTGGCCATGGGTAATAGACAAGCCATTTAATCCTGCCTGCTCTGACCATGAACTCTGCATCCCCAAAGAGGCTGCCTGCACAGCTGACACCCACCCTCCCCCTCCTCCTAATTTGCCTCCTAATTCCCTGTGCCATGTGAACCATGGGAGGGCTGAGATATTTATAAAACCTATGTCCTTCATGAGAAAGCCAGCCCCGGGGACCAGGGCCAGAGCAGCTCTCTTCAGCCTCCAAAGCCCCAAAAACTTCAAACCACATCCACCACGGAGGGCCCTTCTCACAGTGCACCTGCAGTCAGCCCCGGCATTCCGGAGCTGCCCCCTCTTTTGCCCTTCACCGGACTCAATACACTGTACCCTGCAGCCGCCAGCCCTGGCTGAGTGGAAGGGGCCGGGCCGCGGAGGCAGGCAGCCAATACCCAGCTGCACACGCCAGTCTCTCTGTCTTACAGACTGGAACAGTGACCCCTGAGTCTTTGCCCTGGGAAGTGGGGTTCAGTGAGGGGCAAAGTGCTCAGCACTGGGCCTGGCAGAGAGGAGCTGCTCGCTGTTAGCACCAACCCCACCATAATCAGTGTCTGTGAAGCAGGTGGCCAGGACACGCTGCCCCTTCCCCAGTCTGCCATAGTGCCTGAAGGTGCAGAATTTGGGGTGTTCCGAAATCTCAGTTAAAATATAGATCACCCTGGGGGTGCCTGGGTGGCTCAGTTGGTTGAGCATCCGACTCTTGGTTTCAGCTCAAGTTGTGATCTCGGGGTCTTGAGAGGGAGCCCCACACTGAGCTCTGAGCTCGGCAGGGAGGCTGCTGGAGAGTCTCCCTCTGCTCCTCTCTGCCCCTCCCTCCCTCTGCCCCAGAAACTCTCTTCTGCACATGTGCTTTCTCTCTTTCTCTCATGAGTGAATGAATGAATGAATGAATGAATGAAAGAAATACCGACCACCCTAGCAGGGAGGCAGCTTAAGACTGCTTTTGAAGAATGGCAGAGGCCCCTGAGAGCATCCTGACTCCACGTGGTGGGCATCAGGCCTGGGAGATGGGCAGGGAGTGGCTTGGAGTTGTGTCTGAACAGTCCCCTGTACCGATACCACCTTCAGCAATAGGTCAGGGACCTCAGGGGTCTTCCAGGCCACTCCTGCTCAGGACAGAAGCCCCTCCTCACATTTGCCAGCATTCCTCGGGCCTCTGCTTACACCCAAGTTCACCCTGTCCTGGACAGAGCTCATCGCACTGTTGGAATTTTTCTTAGGTTGTGCCAAAATCTTTCTCCCGTAGTTTCTGCCCTCTTATCCAGAGGGTTTCCCTGGGATTATTTACTGTTGAGCCCAGCCATGTGCACTGGGCTCTGAAGATCCGTGAGAGGAAAGCCTGACATGCTCCCCTCCGTCAAGGAGTTCACAGTCCCCTTTTAGAGTCTGATGGATCTGGGTTCTAATCCTGACTCCACTTGTTCCTTGGTATGTGACCCTGGGCAGGTCACTGAACCTCTGGGACCTCATCTGTAAAGTGGGTTGCCATCCAGATGATATGAAGTAATGCTGGAGAGGCTCCTAGGACAGGGCCTCACGTGTGTTTGGAACCCGATTAATGGCTAGGTGGGGTCATGCAGGCTGAGGGCAGCATAGCTAAAGCAGGAATAGGCACCTGTCCAAAGAAGGGGGAAGCAGCCCCTACCTGGGCAGGGGCATGGCTCTGAGAAGCCATTGTATAGTGGGAAGCATTGTATAGAGGTCTGGAGACTTCACCCCCACGGGCTGTCATGGTAGCAGAAGGCTGGGTGTGTAGTGGCAGTTAAGGCTGGAGAAACCACCTGAATTGTGTCACCAAAGACCCTTGTCATTGGGCCACAGAGTTGGGGCTTCAGCCTGTGGTCAGTTAGGAGGCAGAGTCAGGTGGCGTGGACAGCAGGGTCTGGGCTGGTCTGACCCTCCTGAGCTATGATGGTGGCCAGGTCCAGGATGAAGGCAGCAGGGATGGAAAGAAAGGGGCAGATCTGAGAGTTGGCTCACAGGGGGAACTGCCAGACCTGGCCAGTGGGCTTGAGGGGGAAGGGGCCATTGGGACAAGAGAGGAGGAACAGGGGGACCTCAGCCTCCAGCCCAGGTCCTGGAGCTGCCACTAGGAAGCAGACATGGAAGGAGCAAGTCTTCCAGAGGAAAGCCAGAATTCAGCAGTGTTGAGTCTCAGGGTCCTGTTTGAAGGGGAGGCAGCCAGGAGGTGCTGGACATTTAGGGTTACTGGTCATTCATTCACTTGACCGTTCATGCATTCTTCCGCTCAACATACATTTCCTAACTACTACCAATGTTTCAGGCACTGGATCAGGCTCCGGGATATTGCAATGGACAGGACCCAGTCCCAGCTTTCATGGAGCTCACCATCTAGAGGAAGAGACAGACAATAAACAAAATAAATGAACAAACGCTCCAAAGGGAGTAAACCTGGGTGACATGAGAGTGGGGGAGGGGCACCACTCTAGATGCGGGGGGAGTCAGGGAGGCCTCTCTGGGGAGGTGATATTTGGACTGAGGGAAGGAGCAGCTACATGAGGATCTGGGGCAGAGCACTCCTAGTAGAGGGAACATCCAGATGCAAAGGCCCTGAGGCAGGAAAGAGTTCCCTTGTCCCAAGCAAGGAAAAGGGGGCCAGGTGGTCTAAGGGCTGTGAAGGTGGGGAAAGGAAGGAAAGGAAGGAGCATGTGGCCTCCATGGGGACTTTGCTTTTGGATGAGAACTCAGGGACAAGGTTGGAGTAGGACTGGAGAGCTGGGAGTTATCGGGGCAGAATGAGGGGGGATAAGGGGCACCAGGGAGAGGGGGTTGAATGGGGAACAGTGGCCAGGCCAGGAGTCTGAGGAACCCTACAGGCGCCCCTGGGCCTTGGGGGTCAGAGAGGCCTGAGGTAGAATGCTGATCCCTCCTTCACTCACCTGCCCCCTGTGGCCAGGAAGGGTTCCCCTTCACTGAATTTCCTCTTTGTGAAATAATGACACTGATCCCGTCTACCAGCCAGTGATGCTGGCCCAGAAAAGGGCGGCTGAAGTGTGAAATGCTGCGTGATGGGAGGTGCTGTGGTCATCTGGAAGTCCAGCCTTTCTTAGTGAGGTGGAGAGGGCAGGGCTGGCCTGGATTTCTGGACTTGTTTCCCTGGGATCCCCCAAGGCATGGCCCTTGGAGAGCACTGGCGAGAGAGCTCAGCTTGTTGTGAGTGGGTCTGGTGGGGTCTGGGCTGGAGCTTGTCCCAGCCGCAGCCTGGAGTCAGGCCGCCAGCCCTTTAGAGAAGCTCGTGCGCAAAGTGAGAAACCGAGGCAGAAGATAGCACATGAGAGAGAAGGAAGGAGAGGGAGGCTCCCTTTCTCCGTGCTATGTGCCTGCACTTTCCATGGCTTTGACACACGTGGTCCTGAGATGAGGCATGCGCTGGGGTCTCCGTTGTTCAGATGAAGAACCAAGGCTCAGAGAAGGAAAATCACACAGGGAATGAGTGCATCCCAACTCCAGCCTCTCTCTTGGCCAGCCTGGAGCCAGCCGGGGCAGGGACTCAGGGATGCATCTCCTTGCCAGCCCACAGTCTTGGCTCTGGGCCCTACTGTATACACAGGGAAGATTGAGTTCAGCGGTACACTTTCATCCCTCATGCTGTACTGTCCTCTTTCTATTTCCCCAAACCTGTGAATCTCAGGGCCTTTGGACACACTCCTCTGCCTGAAACACACACATCCTTTCAATTCCTACTTACCCTTCGAACCTCAGATCAAACCTCACTTTCTCCAGAAAGCCTTGTCTGACTTCCTGTCCTTCGGTGCCCTCCTTTGCCCACCTGTCCCATCTCCCGAGCTCTGGTCTCTGCTGCTACTTTCATCCATCTGCGTGGTTTGTTTATGCTGTCTCTCCCCTGAGAGACTGACTAGTTGCCCCTCAGGGTGGGGGCCACGTTTCTCATGGTTTCCACGGGGCCTGCTGCAGAATAGGGCTGCAGGAACTCTGACCGGGAGTGCTGCTCTGTACCTCTGCCCCCTGGGAGTGGGAGGCTGCAGGGGTACCAGGGAGCCCTGGGCCTGTTGGTCTTCCCGGGGGCCTGCCCGCAGGCACCCTACTCCCGAGGTCAACTCCGTGGCCCCCCACCTCCTCCAGGGTGTGATGTCAATCATTAAGTGACTTCCGAACCGAGTGGGGATTGCGTGGGCTCTGCGGTGCGTGCCTGTGCACGTGACCTTGGGTGCACGCACGTGTGCACACGGGCCTCCGTAATTCCAGTGGTGCTTCCAAATGCTGTCTCCATGGAGAGGCCGCCCCCACCCGCCCCAGCCCCAGGTGGCTTGCCTCTGCTACCCTTTTGCGCTCCCTTCCCAGCTCCTCTGTGACCCAGATTCGACCCGCCTTGCCTCCCACGTCCATGGGGCTCTGGCTTCTGAAGCCTCAGGTTTTAGGGGCCTTTCCCCAGACACACCTCTCATTCAGGATCGGCTCCAGGTTCCAGCAACACTAGTTGAGGCCACATGGAACGAGTGGCTGCTGGTGTGCACCTGCCTGGGTTGGAACCCGGTTCCTCCACCCTGCTTGTGCTGCCCGAGGAGGAGGGGCGCCTCGTGTGGGGGATCGTCTGTACTGGGGCCTAGGGGTCCCTGCTCAGCCTGCCCCTCCCCGGACATACTCTTCCTCCTCGCTGCATCTGCTCCGGCCACGTCTCCTGCCGGACTAAGCCCCTCATCCACACACATGCTGGCACACTCTCACACATACACTGTCACACTCACTAATGCGCTCACTCTATCACACAGATGCTGGCACACTCACACACGGTCACACAAACTGATACACTATCACACATACACATGCTGGCACACTCACACTGGCACACACACATGGACACTGTCACACACACTGATGTGCTCACTATCTCACACACACGCTGGAACACTCACACTGATGTGCTCAATCACACACACACTGACACACACACACATACACTGACACACACACTGATGCACTCCCTATCACACACACTGGCACACTCACACACGCACACTGTCACACACACTGAAGTGCTCTCTGTCACACACACACATACACATACTGACACAATCCCCCTCACTCCCTCTGCTCCAGACACGTGGGCACCCTTGACAAGCCTCTCACCTAACACACAGACTCACATACTCACACTGTCATGCCTGCCGACACAGTGCACACGGACACAACACACACGCTGACACACTCGCAATTACACTTGGACAACACTTTCACCCTCTGACACACTCAGACACTCTCACACCAGCTGCCCCCTCACTGTCGCTCCTCTACTCCAGGTAGAGGAGTATCTTTCCTCGTGGATCCCCAGGGCTCACCCCTCACTTCTGCCCAAATATTGCTTTTCCAGAAAGCTTTTCCTGACCGCTCATCACCCATGCTTTCACCTGCTCTAATTGGCTTCCAAGAAGGTATTGTTACCTGAGGTCACATTCTATACACTTGTCTGTTGTCTGTCTCCCCGCAGAACGGAGGTTGTATGAGGCCGGAACTTGGCACGTGCTGCTGTACCCCAGAGCCTGGATTGCCCGACACATCATAGATACTCAGCAAATGTCCTGTCAACCGAGCATTCCTAAAGCACTTGGCCCAGCACCTGGCCCTTGGTGGTTGGTAACGGAGCTCAGCTCCTGCCCCCATCCTTAGCCCTGGGGCACTGCAGGCGCTCGGCCCTTGCACACATCTTATGACTTGGACCCCTCACAGTTCCAAGGGGTAGGCACGAACACTATTTTCCCACTTTATGAGGGAGGGTACGAGGCTTTGTGAGATGCCAGGGGTCCCTGAGGCTGGACAGGCTGATTGGGTTAGAGCCCAGGCCTGCCCAGGCCTAGTCTTCCTGCCCAGCCCTCACCAGCAGCGCTGAGGCCACACCTGCAAACGCAGCTGTTGTGGGAGCCCCATTCACATGAAAGCATGATGGCGGCGATCCAGTCTACTGAGGAAACAGGCAGCTCTGTGCTGAGGAGAGAGGCCAGGCCCCAGAGGCTGGAGCCCCGAGTTCCAGCCCCAGGTAGACGTCCTTGCTGGGCGAAATCAGGTGGACATCTACCCTCAGCACCCTAGGAGAGCAGTGAGTATGGCCATTCGACCATCTCAGGACCTTTTCCGGGTGTTGTGTTCCCGAGTCTGAGAGAATGACTGGATAGCACGGGACCAGGGGCCTCCCAGCCCTCACCCCTCACCCCGTGCATGCGTGCGCGTGCGCACACACACACGCAGGCCAGGACCCTATGAGGGATAGGAATGAGGAGGTTTGGCCTCCTTCTGTGGTAATCCTAGGGGCCCTTTGAGGATCTTGTCACCCAGAGGCAGCCTAAATCATCCTGTTTCTTCATCTGTAACCAGGGAACCTCGCACACCCTGCCTGCCATCCTGGGTGTTGTATGCAAATGACTCAGAGGAAGGAGGATGGGCCTTGCGAGCTGGGCCCCTTGAGGACCAACTCATCAGCAATGACACCCCCTGTAATAGGATGTTGACCTGTACCCTGGGGCACAATTCCTGGAAAGAAAAACACTGGGCTCTAGAGGTACAAGGGAATAGCCCGTCTTTATTCCTGTATTTCAGGCAACTAAACGAAGGCTTGAATTTGGGACATGCAGGTTATGGAAACATCAGGGAAGGAGGGTCCCTAAGGGAAGGGTGGTTTCCCTTGACAGACACACCTGACCTCACACTTTTTCCTGGGGCTTCCCTGCTCTCCTTCACCTTGGGGCTCAGGTTCTGCACACCTGGGATTGCCCAAGAGCTTGTCAGAAAAGGTAGATTCTGGGGTTTCTTCCCATTTAGATTCAGGTGGACCCAAACGATCTGATACAGGTGCTCTAGGAACCCAGCTTGAGAAACACCAAAAAATGCAATAGCGAGAAACCAAACCTGTGTACCCGCAGCCATTCAATGGACACTTGCTCCAACCCTCCAGCACCCCAAGCCCTGGGCCAGCCCATACAGCCCCTGTGCAATGTGATCAGGGAGGCGGATGTGGAAGTTGGCCAGCACTCCACCCTGGATTTATTTGGGTGTTCTTTTTCCAGTTTCTTGAGTTGGCTTCTCACCATACTAGTTTTCAGTCTACTTTTCTAATGTAAGTACTTCAGGCTACACCTGTGTCTCTAAGTACTGCTTTAGCTGCACCCCCACAAGTGCTGACCTGTTGTGTTTTCATTATCATTCACTTGTAAATATTTTCTGATTTCCCTTTTGGTTTCTTCCTCAGCCCATGAGTTGTTCAGAAGTATGTATTTTTAAATTTTTGAACATATGGATGATTTTTAGCTATCTTTTGTCATTGCTTTATGGTTTTAGAAAAATGTGCATATGATACTATTTCTTTTTCTTATTTGTTCAGACTAATGGCCAGTCTAGTATGGCCCAATACATGGTCAGTTTTTGTAAATGTTGCATACGTGTTTGGAAAAAACACATGTTTTCTAATCACTGGAGTTGGGATTTTCAGTGTATTCTTAATGGTCCGTGTTGATTCTGGTGTGAGACAAGAGGAGATTCCTGGCCCAGCCTGTTTGTCTCTAGGAAGGCTTCCCGGAGGAGGTGCTATTTGAAGATATAAGTGGTAGCCTGGCAGGCAATGCAGAAAGAGCATTCCACCCAGAGGGAAGGTGTGCAGGAAGGGAGTAACTTGCAGAAAGAAATGGAATCATTGGTAGAACTTGCTGGAAATCCAGGGAAGGTAAGTTGAATCTCACTGAGGTGGCAGGGTCAAGGAGTGATGTTTATTGGAGTACATATTGACCCCAGGATGGTGGGATGAGACCAGTTTCAATGAACATGGCCATACAGAAGAGTGCATTAGATGGCAGAAACTATGAGATTAATAATACTAATTCCAGCGCACATCTACTGAGCTCTTAAATGCTCGCCTGACACTATGCTAAACATTCTGCATGGATTGACTCATTTAATCTCCTCAAGAGCTCCATGAGATAGAACCCATTATCATCTCCATTTTAGAGATGAGAAAACAGAAGCCAGAGAGGTTAGGTAACTTGCCCCAGGTCACACAGCTCCAAGTGGTGGAGCCACGATTTGAAGCCAGCCACATACAGTCTGACTCTGGCTCTCCGGCTCTGAGCTGCTACATGGCGGTTGTCGGGGAATTATGTGACTGGGCTAGGGTTACCTGAGACAGGAGGGAGCTGAAAAGCACAGGCTGGACCAGATGAGGGTTTTACACTCAAGAGAACTGGGTTCTATTGCTCACTAATTCCCAGCTCTGTGACCTTGGGTAAATCACTTTTGCTCAAAGATCCTTGGTTTTCTTATCTGTGCGATGGGCCGATACCCCCCGGCCTGCCTGCTTCACAGTGCCAAGCAGGGATCAAATCAGATCATGCATGCTTTGCAGTCTCTGAAGTCTTGTGCGCACATGTGTCATTGCTATCAGGGAAAGCTCAGAATGTCAGACCAAGGGAGCTGGGCTGCCTTCTGTCAGCAGTGGGGAGCCATGGGTGGCCTTGGAGCTGGGGGAGGGGCAGGGAATCCTGAGCCTAAAGCTGAAAAGAATCTTGCAGATCCTTCATTCAGCTCTGTCAAATTCAATAAATATTTGTAAGAGTTGAGTGAGCTTCGATGCTGAGCCAAGTTTCGACTCATGAGCCAATTCTAGCAGGTGGCACAGAGTGCCAATTTGAGGATTCCAGACTTTACCCGTTCAGCGAGGGAGTGAGCTTTCGATTAGCCATGTCTGCCCTGGCTGCAGGAAACAGCATCAGGGGCAAGCTCTATATCCACCATCCAGCCTCTAGTTTAGAGGCTCCCTTGGCGACAGCGCTGTCCCCTCAGTTTGTCTCAACAGGAATTAGGCAGGTGCTCCTAGTGTTTAGAGGACAGAGAACCGGGGCTCTGGCCAGCCAGTCCCTCGCAATGAAGAAATGTCCCACCTGCATTCCACATGACTCTCAAATGTCCTGCCGGCCATTCCAGCAGGCAAAAAAATAAATAAAAATTTAAAAATCTGTTTCTAATTCCACAAGCCCGTCCCCTTGCTGTAAGTCGTATGCACACATGAAGTGTTTTCTGCACTCTTTCAGTATACTCTGGATTTTCCAAGAATGTAACTATCACGAATACCAAGGGAAAGCTATGGTTTGCCTCTTTGTCCAGAACTTTACCAAGAATTGGTCGCCAGTTTAGAAAAATCACACACACACCACACCCCACCATGGCTTGTGGTACTTGTGGGATTAGAGTCGCTGATTCAACAGCACATCTTTCTTTGTCTGTGCTCAGAGCTGTCCCTGATTCTGGGTGTCCGTGCCAGCATCTGATTCCTTCGTGATGCCTTCTGGTGGAGCTGGGATCCGGCATTCCTGCTTGATGATATGTTATATTATAAATTACTTTCCTTTCACTTCTCTTTTATATTTCAGTTAAGGCATTGTGTTTTTTAATTATGTGTGTAGCATGATCTATGGATTTCATTTCAGGATAGTAAAGGGGGACGTTACCAAGTATTTGCTATAAAAATGGGTCTTGGGGTCTGTGGGTTTGGTTGGGGTTGAAAACGACTCCTAGAGCCCAGCACCTTCCATTCAGGGGAAACTGAGGCCCGGGGAGAGAAGAGGCCTGCCCTTGTTCCTATGGCAGTGGGAGGCAGAACTGGAAGCTTGTACTTGAGGAGGAATTTTCCCACTTTGGAAAGGGAACATGGAGGCAGGAGACCAGTGAAGTGCTTGGGGCAGAAGGGTGAGGGGACAGGAGGGGTCAGCTGCAGCAAAGGGGGTCCCAAGGATAGGGCAGAGGGGAGCAGTGATTTGGAGCCTAGTCACGGGTGTGTCGCAGGGCACTGGGTTGGAGGGTAGGGGAATGCTTTTAGTTCTTCTTGAGGAATTCTTCTCTCTGCCTGAGTTACTAGCCCTCTCTGTCTGGGAACCTCAGAGGAAATCAGGCCACCCCACAAAGAGGTGAGACGCAGCTCCTCTGCCACTTGCCCCCAGAGCAACCAGAGACCCCACCGGGGCCCAGCCATTCGGGCCGCCTCAAGCCAAACCAGCTCCTGCCCAGTCCTGGGTGGCAGAGGCTTCCGTTCCCTGGGAAAATGATGTGCCTGTTCCAAGAAACCAAATATCCTACAATGGATCCAATTAGATTTCATAGGCACATGAAAACGCGATCTATCTCAAATGTCCTCTGCAAACCTCCAGCCACAGATAAATATTTTATTCCGTTCCAAGCAGTGCCAGGCAGAATACCAAGCAGCATCCAGCCGCCTCCCTGGCGGGTCCAGACAGTCCTAGCCGAGGAGGGGGTTTCCGAGCAGAGAGACTGCTGCCGCCTTAGCCCTCGTGTGACCTCCGGCAGGTCGCTCTTCCTTCCTGAGAACCGCATGGCCTCGCTTGCAAAATGCGTTTGCAGCAACCCCCATCCTCCACCCCTCCTCCCCCCCAGTGCTGAACCAGGCGCTGGGCACCCCAGAAGCTTGTGTCCATGTGTCTGACAAAGAGCCACCGATGCCGCTGTGGACAGCCACCTTTGCAGGGCTCGTGATCCAGGAGGAAGGGGCAGGAAGCAATGGCCTCTTTTGACAGAGATGAGTTGTGCCAAGGACACGGTCTGCCATGTTGGAGAGAAACAGGGAGCACCTGTTTTTCGGAAGCATCAGGCCAGGCCTCCCAGAAGCCTAGATCTGAATTGGGGAAATTATTCCCAAAGGAGGGTTCAGCGAGTGCAAAGCCTCTGAGGTGGGACAGGCCTTGGAGAGTTTGAGGAATAGGAAAACCAGTGTGGCTGGGGCCGAGTGAGCCACAGGAGGAGAGGCAGGGAGGAAGCTGGAGGTGGCGGCAGGCCTGAGCAGGTTGTCGGGTTCACGATATGTTTCTGTTCAACAGATGAACTGTGAAACCGTTCACTGCTGCAAATGAGCAGGGCCAGGAAGACACGCGTCACCCCGGGGGACAGGCACCGAGTCCCGGTGCCCTGCTGGAGCTCTGCTGATAGGACAGCTGGCAGAAAGGAACTGCCCCTTCCCTAGGCGAGCTCCTGACCTGGGCACAGTTGTTTGGGGTTCAGATTTCAGCTCCACTACCTTCCGGCTGTGTAGGTCACCCCACTTCTCTGGGCTGTTTGCTCAGGAGGCACAATCTGCGTTCCCTGGCAGGACTGTTAAATGAGTTATTGTATGTCAAATGTATGGCAGATCATATGCACCAAGTGAATGAAATTGTCACCACTGTTGTGCTGTGTGCACCGTCATTACATTAACCCGTGTACTCCTCCCAGGGACCCTCTGTGTCTACCCACGTGTTATAGTGGCTCAAAGAGGGGAAGCAACTTACTCAGGGTCACACAGATGAAGGAATTGGGATTCAACCTGGGTCTGCCCCATTCTGTAGGAGGTACGACTTCCTCTTCGCCATTCAGGTCTGTGATAATCTGGACCATCCCTGGAGAAGAAGGCAGAGCGGGAAGGATCCTGGAGCCTCCTTCTCTGAGAAAAGGGGCCAGGAAGTAGGGTGGCTGTGCCCAGGGCTATAGACCTGGCAGGAAAGGAGGCCAGAGGGGATGCCATCTCTGTGTATTCCATAATCCCCGGGGACAGAGCTGTGGCCAAGGAGGAAACCCCAGAGAGAGAGAGATAGTCTGAATTCAGTGAAGAAGAAGATGGGTTTGTTAACTAGTAAGCTGCCCACCCCTGGAAGCATGCAAGCAAAAGTCAACATGTTTCCAAAGAGACTTATATTGGTTATCTATTGTTGCATGCCAAATTAGCCCAAAGGATAGCAGCCGAAAACAGCAATAAACGTATATTATTACACGTGGTTTCTGTAGGTGAGGAATGTGGGTGTAGCTTAGCTGAGTGGTTGGGGCTCAGGGATCTCTCATGAGGTTGCAGTCTAGATGTCAGCTAGGGCTGCGGTCACCTGAAGGCTTGCTCGCGCATAGGGTAGGCATAGGTGGGAGGCCTTGCCATGTGGTCTGCTCCCCAGGGCTGCTTGCATACCTTTACGATGTGGTGGCTGGCCTCCCCCAGAGCGAGAGATCCAAGAGGGAAAAACGGAAATGGCAGTGTCTTTTATAACCTAGCTCTGGAAATCACATACTGTCATTTCCGCAGTGTCCTACTGATCCCACAGGTCAGCCCTCGTCCGTGTAGGTGGGGACTAAATTTGATGGTATCCATACCAGGAGATGAAACCCTTTGAGGGCCATCTGGGGTGCTGGCTACCACAGGATTGGACTATGAAAGCTTGAGGTGCTGTTCTGTGTCAGGTGGCCCCGCCAGGTGCCCGTTTCCCCGTATGCACAATGGGGGTTGGATTTGGTGATTCGTGGGAGCTCCTGCAGGACTGTGTAAAGCAAACCCAAGGTCGGTAGCACCAAGTGGCAGAACTCGGGAGCTGGACATGCAAGAGAGGCCCATGGTCACCCCCAGAGTCCTCAGAGGGCATCAAAGTAGGCTCTAGAATGTTCCCCCAGAAGGCACCATCTCCAGGCACCAGGAGAAGTGGCGAAGGCGTGTCTCAGGGCAGGTAGGCTGCCATTGGTGCATCCCTGCACTGCTGAAAAGATTTGATTCTGTCTCATCCATCTCCCCTTGCAGAGAGCTTTTTCTGAAAGCTTCTCTAGAGAAACAGCGTGTGAGGGGGTGGAGTGGAGTGAGGGGAGCAGAGGGATGGGCGTGCAGGGATGGCGTTTCCGTGTGTAATGTTGGTCTCCCCCACAACACCGCTCTGCGGGTGCCCACTGGCCTAGCTCATGGGAGGTGTTTACAAATATTTGTCGAATGAAAGAATGAATGAAGCCAATATGAAAATGCCATCCCAGCTTGTGGGGAGCCCCCAGTCCAGTGGGGACGCTGACAGCTCATAACAGCGCAGTGAGAGAGATGCTCCAGCAGGCTTCCCAAGGCGTGGGAGGTCCCCGGAGGGAGAGACAGTCATCAGAGTCACAGACAAGAGGGGTCGTCGGTGAGCTGGTCAGGGAGCGCCTCTGTAGGAGGGGTGTGTGAGCCAGACCTTGCTCCAGACCCCCCGGGGAGGAGAAGGGCATTCAAGGCAGAGGGAACAGCACAAACAGGGACATCAAGGGGAGCAAGGGAGCGTGGCCTGGAAAGAGCTGAGGCAGAAGGGGGGCAGATTGCAAATGTTGGGGGAGTGTCCTCAGTAAAGGAGGCTCTGGCTGGAGTAAGCAGGATGCGGAGAGTGGTTAAGACTCGGTTCAAGTCCCAGCTCTGCGGGCAAGTTGGTCTTTGAGGGTGCCTTCGTCTCCTCGCGAGTGAGTTGGTGGTAGTTAACTCCGTCAGGGGGCTACTGGAGCTTGAAGTGAGCTCATGTTTGCGGCGCAGTGCTTGGAACAGAGTGTGACACGTAGTGAGGCTACACGAGTGTCAGTTATTGTAAGAATTGGTAGGTGTACCCACACGAGAGAGGCATGGGTCATTTCTGGAAGACCACGCGAGAAATTCCCTGGGGGGCCCGGGTGGGAGGGAGACTTGCTTTTTTTTTTTTTTTGTTAAACACATCCTGGGCTTGTGCTATTTTAATAACGATGGTGGGTGCGCCAGAGAGGCTGCAGGGGTCTGGGGACCCGTTGGATCAGAGCTGATGGGGATCCAGCCATGCAGAGGACATGGGATGGGGGGCAAGGGCCGGATTAGGGTATTGGACGCTGCCCCCAGGACTGCCTGGTGACTTGTTAAGTGTGTGAGAGAGGGAGAGGCAGAGTGAGGGATCCCCAAAGTTAGCACATCTTTATAGGAACATCAAGACCCAAATGGGCCCCAGAAACTGTGCCAGGCTGGTCCCTGAGAGAAGGGTCCAAGGTTAAGAACAGCTCATTGGGCCCGGTGATGCTTCCTCGAAAGGCTTGAGGCAATGATCAAAGCACAGTGTTGGCGTCTGTGAGGAAGCTGGGGCAGCTGGCTCAGAACACCAAGGTCCTGAAGGCTGCTGCTGGGAGCTGGGGCCACACAGTGGGGCGCTCTGCTCTTTGTTCCGCCTTTCAGCCCCTCACCCCGGTGAGGGCTTAGTTGGAGGTGAAATGTTCACCCTTGACGTCATGTGAGATGAGTGACCTCTGCCAGGCACAGATGCTCTCCACGTCTTGGTCTCAGGGCTGGGGAGGAGTGACAGGGGACCTGAGGGATGGTCCCCAGTCATTGACTCTCTCTCCTTTTTAAAAGATTTTATTTATTTGAGAGAGAGAGAGCCTGCACAAATGGACAGAGGGGCAGAGGGAGAGGGAGAAGCTCCCTATTCCCTCTCTGAGCAGGGAGCCCGACATGGGGCTCCATCCCAGGATCCTGGGATCATGACCTGAGCCAAAGGCAGCCACTTAACTGACTGTGCTACCCAGGCGCCCCTGACTCCCTCTTTAAACAGGGGACATGGCTCACAGCTGGATATCTAGATATCATGGATGGTTCTTGACCTTGAACACAGCTTTGAAATTGCCAAGTACTATGCCTGACCCCCATCCCAGTCCCGGGAGAGAGGGCAGCAGGGCTGAGTCCCCGTCATCTAGGGCATTCAGCTGGCAGACCCTGGAGTCCCAAACCATGTGAGCTGTAAGAGACCTGGAAGTCTTCCTATTCCAGCTGACCCCACATGGGGCAGGTGGGGAAACTGAGGCTCAGAGGCCAGCAGGGACCAGCCTGAGCTCATATTGTAGGCTAGGGGTCCAGCCAAGGCTCTGGACTCCCCCTCTGGGAGGGGGCGGGCAGGTGCAGGTGACAGTGGAAAGCCTGCAGGAACCCCAGAGACCTGTTTGAACCCTAGTTCTGCTACTTACCAAGCAGGTCCCCTCACCTCTGAGCCTCAGTCTCCTCTCCTGTCCTTCAGAATGAATGACACATCAGTCAGTCTCAAAAGTGTGGGGAGGTCGAATGATAGCAGGTCTTAAAGGGGCTAGTGCAGTAATCCCTCAGGGAGCGGTATTTCCCCCTTTTTACATGTGATCCTAAAGGGTCATTCACGTCTTCCTGCCTTGTTCCATTCATTCATTTGTTCCTTCACTCATTCGCTCACCAGCCTTTTATTAAGCACCTGCTGTATATACCAGGCTCTGTGAGGTGTATCAGTCTCAGAATCATCTTTGCCCTCACGGAGCTCACACAGTGTGGGAGAGAGGATTCCAGATTTGCTGGAGGGATGATTCAAGTGCCATGTGCCTGCCCAGAGTCAAGAGACATTCAGATGAGATGGCACTCGGGATGGGCCACTGACATGAGCAGAAGTTCCTGGGCAGCCAAGGAGGGAATCCATTGCAGGCAGAGGGAACGGCATAGGTAAAGTCATAGACATCTGAAACTGTCACGTTCGGGGAGCCGCAGACGACCCCGTGCATGTGCCTCCCAGGTGCGAGGCTGCTGGGGGTGAGGGTGGGGTGAGGCAGGGGTCCAGGCACAGACAGCCTAGGGATCTGGCTCAGGGGGGCAGGAGGTTGGGGTTTTCCTGGAGACCCAGAGACAAAGATTGCAGGAAAATATTTTGGGGGATGATCCCAGGAAAGCCTTGTTGGGGAGTGGGAAGGGAAGGAAAAGGAACCAGTAAAGGATTATCTAGGCGGGTACTGCTATGCACAGCTGGGGACTCTGGGAGAAGGAGTAGAAGGTAACTTGGGGTTACCGCCCAACAGGGAAGGAGGCCAGGTGTATGTACCAGTCCCCCTCCATCACGGTTGAGGCTACTTCTGGGAAATGAGCTCCCCGATATTTCCTGTTTGCCTTGTGCATGGGCTGAGCTCTTGTTTGGACAGAGTTACAGGCGCTTAGAAGCAGCCTTGGTAGGTAGAGGTGAGTTCCCAGGGGATACGGACAGCACTCCCACAGCCTCTGCTACAGCTTCTGCTGGCTTTTGGGGAAAAGGGAGCCACCAACACCAGGGAGCCCCACCCCCGCCCCCCGCGTGCTGCTTGCTCTCCTCCCAGGCTGACCTCTCCGGGGCATCCAGGGCTGAAGCTCTGTCCATTCACCTCAGCCCAGGTCACACCTGCTCAGAAGCCTTCGATGACCCCTGCTTGCAGTTTATTATTTTTTAATAAATTTGTAGAATACACAGGATATCCGTGTGGATCAGTATTTTGAAGACTAAATGCAGTGTGGTTTCCTGGATTGGATCTGAAACAGAGAAAGGATATTAATGGTCTTGGTGAATTCCAAATAAAGTCTGGACTTTAGTTAATAGTAATGGACCAACATTAATTTCTTAGTTTGAACACATACACCATTGTTATATAAAATGTTCACAGTAGGGGAAACCAGGGGGAAGTTTACATGGGAGCTTTCTGTACTCTTTGCAACCTGGAATAATCTAAAATTGTTCAACGAGGGGTGCCTGGGTGGCTCAGTGGGTTAAAGCCTCTGCCTTCGGCTCAGGTCGTGATCTCAGGGCCCTGGGATCGAGCCCCGCATCAGGCTCTCTGCTCGCAGGAGCCTGCTTCCCCCTCTTTCTCTCATTGCCTGCCTCTCCGCCCACTTCTGGTCTCTGTCAAATAAATAAATAAAATCTTTAAAAAAATAAAATAAAATTGTTCAACAATAAAAGGCTTATTTTTTTTAATTCTAAAACATCATAGTAAAAAGCCCCTCTCCTATCCTTTTCTTGCATTTACCCCATTTCTGCTTTTCTGGGTACCCTTCCCCAGAGAGGCAGATTGGTACCAGACAGTCAGTGCCGTTCAGTAGCAGACATGGTCCAGCTGACGGCTTTCTCTCCAGCTGCACGGGGAGGGCGGAAGGGAAGTTAGTGCCCCCAGGCAGCCCTCCGCTGGCGCAGGAGGACAGGGGAATACATACCCTAGCTCCCTCGGCCCTCAGCGGGACCTGATCTGCATGTTCTCCCGTCACACCTGCCTGCAGCTCAGGAATGCAACCTTTATTGTCTTGTCTTGTTTCCCCCTCCCTCCGTGTGCTTCCTAGAATCACCTCCCAACAGTACTCAGATCCTTGGCTCTGGGTTTGCTTCCGAGAGAACCCAAACTAAGACAGATACTGTAACCCCTGTTCTACCTCCTGTTGTTTTTACATAGCAGCATGTTTTAGAGAGCTTTTCATTAGTACTTAGAACAACCTTATTTATCCCTTTTCACAGCTGCACACTCTTCCATAGTGTCCTGGATCACAATTTGCTTACCTAGTCTCCTCATGGGCACATGGGTGTTTGCAGGTTTTTGCAAATACAAATTATTTTTCTTTCAAGGTTTCAAAAAAAATCCTCTTTCAAGAAGAACCCTTTGCACCCCCCTTTCCCATGTGCATAAGGCAAGGCTGCTGGATAATTCCTGGAAGTGGGATTGCTGGTGCCAGTGTCCCTGGGCCGGCCCCACTCTACTTTGAGGGCAGGTGGCCTACAGTTTAAATCTAGAGTCCCTGGGGTTCACCAAAGCCCTCTATGATCTGAGCACCGACATCTGCCCACCTTCCCCCTCAAAGCCCACCCTTGCCCCACAGACAACTGTTTCCAGCACTGCCTCCATCTCTCACCTCTGACTATGATTGCCTATGCTTTTCCCTTTTATGAAATGCTCTTCCCTACACCTTTATCTGCTGAAATCCTACTTGTCCTCTCAGACCTGGCTGAAATGCCACCTCCTCTAGGGAGCCTTCCTGGTGCCCCAGTGAGTACTGATCCTTCCTTCCTTTCTTTTCTTTTTTTTTTTTTTTTTAAGATTTTATTTATTTATTTGACAGAGATCACAAGTAGGCAGAGAGGCAGGCAGAGAGGGGTGGGAGAAGCAGGCTCCCCACTGAGCCCGATTCAGGGCTCGATCCCAGGACCCTGGGATCATGACCTGAGCCAAAGGCAGAGGCTTAACCCACTGAGCCACCCAGGCGCCCCCGATCCTTCCTTTCACTGGGCTGCTCATCCTGACTTTGACGTTTCCTGGAATTTATTTTTATGTGTTGTCTAATTGCCCTGTGTATTTCTGCCTCCTGCACTTGGCCTCATGATCTCTAAGGGCTGGAACCTTCTGAGTCACAAAGCAGCCCCATCAATGTTGGAGGAATTGAATTAAATGTGCTGGCAATTGCAATATTCTGACCATTTTGTTCTGCTGTTTGCCAACACGACCTTCCAGGATGGTCCCTCAGTGAGGTCCAGAATGAAACAGGCCGAAGCAGGTGACCTCTAGAGCTCGCCTGCCCCACATTCAGAGTTCTGAGTCCAGACAGTGGAGCAATGTGTCCCCTGGACAACCTCCCCTAACAGTGCTCCCCTGGGAAGGTGGTGTTGAGCAGGCGGGTAGAAGTCGTGTGCCCCAACCCAAGCCCAGGGCTCTGTGAACTGGTAGCCGATGGAATGTTGTTACTGAAAGCTGAGAGGTAGCTCAGGGAGCTAACTGGAGGCACAGGCTCTGGAGCCACACTGCCTGGCTTCAAATCCTGCCTGTGTGACCTGGGGCAAGTCACTTCTTTCTGTGCCTCAACTCTCCCTCTGTAAAATGGGACCAATGATAGGATGTACTTCACAGGGCTGATCTGAGGGTTCAACAAGAGAATTCATATGAAGTCCTTATGTATACACAGGTGCTTATGTATGCAGAGCACAGCACGGTTACATACATATATTGACCAGTAAGCTCCAGAAGGTCTTGAAAGGCTCGTGCAACAACCACAGTTCCTCTTTATCGAGCACCTACCAGAAATTTTCCTGGGTGCCCTGCAGACATGCTCTTGCTGAATCTGGTAAACATCCTACAAGTGAAGTATCTTAATTTTAAAAATTGAGGGAGGAGACTCACGTTATAACCAAATTTACTGTATTAATCATTTTAAAGTATACAATGCGGTGCCACTACATATATCTCTACATTGTCAGCTGTCACCACTGTCTGTTTCCAGAACTCATTCATCACTTCTCACAATGATCTTGTACCCACTGATGTCACTCCTCACTCCCCAGCCTCCCAGCTGAGGCTCGGGGAGGCCAGCTGACCTGCACGAGGTCACATCCCTGGGAAGAGGTGGAGCAGGATTCAAACCCAAGTCCAAGGAGATCCAACCCTTGCTCTATTCCACCCTTAGCACCCCCTGTGGACAACGCTCTCCCATTCAGCTAGTCCCATTTGGCCCCTCGTGAGGACCCCACACCATTGGGATAATTATCTCCATTTTCCAAATGAGAAATCCAAGGTAGAGAAGGGGACCTGCCTTTGGCCACATAGTGAGTCAGCCAGGGCCCCAACCCCCATGAGCAAGACAAATACTGCCTTGAAAATGGCAGCTAAGGCCATTATTGAGGTCCTTCCAGAATGTGCTAGAATGGGAAGGGGGGAAGAGGAGCCCAGCTTCTGCCTCCTTCCCAGCTCTATAGTCAACCATTGTGACCTGGGGAATCGTCCATGGAGCTGATGGGCACCCCGCTCTGAGGCTGCGGCCAGCTCTCCCCCATCATCATCCCAGGGCAATCTTTTTGCTTTTGTTCACCAGCACAAATTCATTTCTATTCACCAGCAGCTCTGCCAAGCATGGCCTGACTGCTGACTCTCCAGCCAGAGCAGCGGGGTACTAGGGCAGGAACAGAGTCAGGAGACCTGAGCCCCTCACAGCCTCCACCTGCTATGTGACCTTGGACGAGTCCCAGCTCCCTGCTGGAGCTTAGTCAGCAAAGCACAGCATGAGAACCGTGGATAAGATACTACAGTTTCGGGGCTGAACATTCCTCAATCCGTAGGCTTTAGACAGGGTCTCTGTGGACTGCAGATGTAAGACCCCATTGGTGACCCCTCAGGTCCCACGTAAACTTCACAGGCAGCAGCCATGTGCCGTGATCAAGTTGTGTCCCTTAGTCCGTCTGTGCTGATGGACATGGTCTATCTTGCACTCTGTATGTGGTAGCGACTGGCCAGATGTGGCCATCAAGCCGTGTAAATGTGACTCGTGGCACTGAGAAGCTAAATTTTAATTTTCACTTAACTATATGTGAGTTCAATTAATATCTAAAGCAGGTCTAGAAGGTTAGGCTCTGTGGGTGTGAAGAAGAGTGAGGGCCACTTAGAAAGTGTCCATAGCCCAGAACACTCCCACCCCTTGTCGGTTTGAGACCTCCAGAGAACACTGACCTAGGAGTCCAGAGGCCTGGGTTCAAATCCCAGTTGCTACCAACATGCTGTGTGATCTAGGCCAAGCTCTGTCCCCTCTCTGGACTTCCAAGTGGCTGAACAGGATGCTGCCCAGCCCTGTTGCCTGTGGTGCGTCCTGTTGAGAAGGATGGCAACAGAGAACACTTGTAGAACGCTCACTGTGTGACAAGTCCTGTGCCAAGTCTTCTGTCTATGTTAACTCGTTTATCTCTGCCAGCAGCCCTTGGAGGACACTGGACTCAGGGAGGTTCAGTAACTGGCTCAAGATCACACAGCACCAGGATTCACATTTGAGGAGGCTGGTTCCATGGCCTCCATTCTGCACTGCCTGCAGGGGCAGGTCTGCCCTCAGCCCTCCCTGGGGCTGCTGCAGAGAGTGGCTGGAGCAGGGCGGCAAGGCCTGGAATGTCTAATGGTCATCCCCAGATGTGGTCTGGAGGTGGAGGGGAAGGGGCCAGTTGTGATCGTCACCCTCTTATCCCCCCACCAAATCAGGTTTTTCCTAGGTATGCGTGGGATGACCTGGATTCCCATGGATCAAGGGAGTCTTGGCTTAGAAATCCAGAGAAGATTCTCAGACCAGGCTTCATTTCCTCCATCTCAGCCACAGACCCATGTTCCTTCTTGCATGGATAGCCATATAATTCATCATCTAAATCATAACACTTTTGAGAATGAAACAAGGCACTAGCCATCAGGGACTCAGGGCAACAGGCAGAACGTGGGCAAACCAGAATGAATGTCATCCTCTTCACGCATGAACATTTATGAGAGCCCCCTCTGGGCAGGGTCCTGCTTCTGGTCCAAAGGCACCCCTGGGACTGCCTGTGATTCCTTACTGAGGGAGCTCCCATCAGAGGGAAACTCAGAGGAGCCTTGACCCCCACCCCCATCTGCAAGGTCAGGGAAGACTTCTTGGAGGAAGGGACGTCTCCTCTGAGCTTCAAGAATATTATTAAGTGGGAAAGAGGCTAGGGACAGGCCTTTTCAGGAAGGTTCTGGGGAACAGAAACACCAGCCCAGCCTATCTGGGACCCAGACATGAGGAAGAAGCAAAAAAGAGGTATGGGGCAGCCCAGCAATCAACGACCATTGGGCAGCTCCATCTCTCTCTAGCTCCTTTCCCTCCGAGACTCTGACTACTTCATTTAGCAACTGCTGTTGTGCACTTCCTGAGTGATGACTCCCTCCTGGGTCCCAGCCATACGGTGGAAAATGAAACTGGCATGGTACCTCCCAATCTCAGAGCCCACAGAACATAAAGAGATACATATTAGCCAAGTACACAAGGAATCAAGCAGAATTCCCAGAGATCCTGGGAAGTGCTTTGAAGGAAACCAAGAAGGGCATGAAGAGAGGAAGTAGGGTGGGATGGAAGAACCGTCTTAGATACAGGGTTGGGGAAGGCCCCCTTAATGTTTGAGCAGAAACTCGAGTCAACAGAAGCAGCCGGATTATGTGAGGAGTCAAAAGGGAAAATGTCGGGCAGAAGGAACAGCATGTGTAAAGACCCTGTGGCAGGAAATACAAACGAGGCCCGCTTGGCTGAGTCAGGATGAGGAGGCTGGAGTTTTGCCTGAGGGCAAGGGGAGACCTTGAAGGAATTTAAGGGAACTGGGTGAACCAATTCTATTCGGGTTTTTTAAAGGAAGACTCTGTGGCTCTGCTTCTGTGGTCCCTTTGCTCTGAGGGTCTAGGCCTGTTTCCTTCTGTGTTTTCCATACCGAGCGCACAAAGATGCGCGCTGGGGGTAGGACTCAGTCTGTGACCTCCAGAGCCTCAGCTGAGCCTAAGCAGGTTTCAAAGGGGCATGGGCTCAGAGAGGACTGGTGAGCAGCCCCGTCCCCACAGAACCCCTCGGCCCCAAATCCATGCCCCTCACGTCAGAGGACCTGCAGCAGCCCCATGCCACACCCTGGATTCAGAGTTCACTGTCAGGATGGGCGGCACAGGAATTCAGCTTGGAGCATAAGAGAGGCCCTGCTCTGGGGACAGCGGGCAGAGTGGTGGCCCTAGGTCCCGAGCATTCCAACCCAGGGTCTCTGCTGGAGCCATCGCCTGCTATCTTGTTGTCCAAACAACCAGTTGATGGAATGTTACGCTTTTCAAACAGTTGCCATAGACACAGACTTAGGCTGGAAGCAATTCGGACCTTGAATTCATAAGGATAACGGAGCTGTCGTAAATGAAAAGGATCCTGGAACCTCAGCCTTGTGGCCAAAGCCACAGAATGTGGCCTCAGGAGTCAGATTGAGTCACACCAGCACCCCCTCTTGCTCACCAGCTGAGGGCCTAGTGCAGTTGCCTTTTGCCATTCAAGGTGCTTTTTCTCATGGGTGTATTGCCTATTTGAGCATAAAAATTATACCAGAACTTCGCAGTGGCTTAAAACAATAAACATATATTGTCTCACCCAGTTTCAGAGAGTCAGGAGCCCCGGAGCACCCTTACTGGGGGATTCTGATCCAAGGTCTCCCTGAGATTCCAGTCAAGTTGCCAGCAGGGACAGCCACCAGCCAGTGTCCTCACTGGGGCTTAGGATCCGTTTGCAAGGTGGCTCATCCCATGGTTCTGACGTTAAGGCGGGCTGCCAGCAGACCTCGTTCCTCCCGACATGGACCTCTCCTGAGGGCTGCTTGGTTTTCCTCATAACATGGCAGCTGACCTCCCCCAGGGCTGGAGGTCCAAGAGAGCAAGGCAGAAGCTGCAATGTCTGCTCTGACCCACCTCAGAAGTCCCACTAGTCATTTCCACAGTCTCCTACGGGTTACACCGTCAGCCCTGGCTCGTGTTGCGGCAGGGGAGTGGTGGGGGTGCATACGCAGGAACGTGAATACCCAGAGATGGGGGCCACTGGGGTACGTTCGGACACTGCCACCGGGGACTCCTCACCCCCACCAGGAACACCTGCATTGAGGGTGAAATGAGTTCACATACGGGAAGCACCATGTATTCAGTAAGCTCTCAATAAGTGATCACTGTGACGAGCTGGAGTGGAAGAGCGCACCATCCTGTAGCTGCCTCATGGTCTTCACCATTTCTAGGCATCCCCCTAGACCTTCTGCAGGTCTTCGATTTAGCAAAAGCTGCAGGAGCCTCTCCTGCTGGGGACCCAGCAGTGACAGAGACAGACCCTGTCCCTGCCGTTCCAAGCTCTGTCAGGCCTAAATCTGGGCAGTGCTGCAGAGGGCTGGCAGGTGAGGTGTTGCCCCGGGGGCGGGGCCAGCCTCTGCAGAGGGAGCCCGTGCGCTGAGACCAGAGGAAGCAAGGACAAGTCATGTGGTCAGAGGGGGACACAGCATTGCAGTCAGAGCCACAGGAAGAGCAAGAGCCCCAAGATGGGAGTTAATGACTCGTGTTCAAGGAACAGGATGGAGGCCCAAGGGGGTAGGGGCAGGAAATGAAGTTGGAAAAGCAAGAAGAAACAAGATGAGTAGGAAAATTGGCTTTGAGTCTAAGGACCATGGGAGCCCTGTCCTCTGGGGGAGAGGCGGGGGGGGGGGGGGCCAGCCCCAGGCAGGGCTGTGACAGTGGTGAGACGTGGTGGGACTCTGGGATATCTGGAAGGTGGAGTTGTTTTGAAAGATTTGCTGTGTGATGGGATGTGGGGCTGAGAGAAAGAGGCGTGGAGGATGATCCTCAGGTCAGGTTTCAGGTTTCTGACCTGAGCGAGCAGGAGGATGGGGTTGTCATGAGCAGAATCGGGGTAGACGGTGGGAGGAACAGGTTAGGGTGGGTGGGAGATCAGGCATTCGATTTTGGACCTGTCAGACATCCAGAGCGAGATGTCAGGGAGGCAGGGATAGGCGTCTGGTGTTTGAGAGAGATTGGGCGGAAGATGCAAATTTAGGATTGTCAGATATAGGTGGTGTTTAAAGCCATGAGTCTGGATGAGATCAGCAGGAGAGAGAGGGTAAAGAGAAGCAAAGAGCGCCCAGTTCCTCGAGCAATTAGAGGTCAGAGGAAGAGACGCCAGCAAGAGAGAGCGCCGGTGTGGCGAGGAGTGTAGGAGGAGAATGGGAGGGGTACCCAGAGATGAAGTCACGGTGGAACGCAGCCTGCCTCCCCCTCCACTCCTGCCCCAGACAGCGCCAGGTCCTGGAGGCTCCACAGGACCCATTCTTTTTTCCTTCCACACTTCTGCCCTACAGAGGCCTACGGCAGTGGCTATGCTGGATGTGGACTGTGGTGAACGTCCCCAGAATGTTCTGTCATTCCACCCACATCATTCCAAGCCGTTCATCTCTGGGCTCACCCTCCCATGCCCTGCTCTAGTTCTCTGTCTCTCTCTTAACACAGTTCACTCCTGAGAGGACTATCCCCTCCCTTCATTTAGACTCTCTGTCTCTGTTAATAAAATCTTAGACCAAACCAGCCTTTCTGATCCCACCAAATACAGAAGACGGAGGCAAGAAATATGAAGGGATCTGAGCTGGTTAAAGGGAGCAGGTGTCAAGAGGGGAAGTGGGTTTGTTATTGTCGGGAAAGGGGTTGGGGTTGCATCAGCATGGGTCTTGACTGCCTCACCAAGAAGTTTGAACTGAGGAGGGAAGAGGATCCACAGAAGGTTCTAGATTAGGGGGATGATGCAATCAGGTGAGTTTTGCATCAGGAAGAGCCATGCTGGGTTCCATTCCTGGCCTTGTCCCTAATTAGCTCACAGGCCAACTCTGGCTCCAGAACAAGTGGGGATCACGCAGGGGGGCCCCACTCTGTGTGGATGAAGGTAGCGACAGCAGCCACTATTGCACCACAGAGCAGGGAGCGTTCCCAGGGAGGCAGCAGCTCCGCGACTTCCTCCATGTTTCCGTGAGGGCAATGAGGCTTATATTAATGAGAGATAATTATGGGCACCCGGATGGGCCTAAGTATAGCTCAGAGACAAAGGCAGTGCGAGGCTGCCAGCTGCTTCCCCTGCAAGGCCCAGGCCTGCCTATTTTAAGATTTCCCCAAGGTGAGGCTCCTGCCACTGCTAGGGGTTGGGCGGCTGAGACACTGGCACCCAGGGTCCCAGGAACTCTGACCAAGAGTGTTCAGAGGGAATCAGCTTGGCCAGATGCCCACAGAACCCTCCCTCAAACCCCCACGGCCTGATGGTGGAAACAGAGGCCTGGGGTGACCAGTCCGTGGTTGCAGCAAGAGCAGAGCCAGGATTTGAATCCAGAGGCAGCTGCGTGCCCTTTGCATGATGCCCTGTGACATCCCTGCCCCGGAGGCATTGGCTTGTCCGCAGGAAGGCACAGTGAGGTGCGGAGGGGAGCATGACTGATGTTCATTAAACCCTATGTGCCAGATGTTTTCCATATGACATCACAATGAATCCTCATCATAATCTTGAAAAGGATCTGCATCCCCAAAAGGGGAAACTGAGGCTTAAGAGGAGTGATTGAATTACTGAATATCTGTCTGTAAGGAGGGAAAGAAGTAGAACCCAGTTATGTCCTGTCTTAGGGTTATGTTCCCGAGGAAGAGATGCTGAGGTGTGCACAGGAAGTCTGCTGGGAAGACCTATGACAGGTGAGGGGTACAGGATCGGGCAGAGGGAGGAGCCAGATAGAGATACCATTACAAGAAAGGTTCCGCTGATCCCACGGGCAGCTCTGGGTCTGGGCTGGCCCATTAAAGTAGTTCTGAATTGGGAAAGGGAGCCAAGCTTTGGTGCCCACACATCAACAACCAGTTACTGGCTGCTGAAAAGGAGTGTAACCGTGGGTGAGGCATCTCCCTCTGGCTGAGAGTAAGTCCTAGCGTTGCCCAGTGTGAACTGTAAGCAGCCAGGGCTTGGCCACTGGAGACGTGAGTGCCTCCATCCTGAAGAGGGACCTGAGTGGCCATTCTGGTGTCCACTACACGTTCATCCATCTCCAGATCCTTTCTAATTCCTCTGGCCCCCGGATGAGAAGAACCAGCCCTTGCCCACAAGGAGATTATGGGAATATGGACTTATGTTCTTTGTGGGACTGACAAACCAAGGGATGCTGGGGGTCAGGGAGACCATACGTGCTAATGAGGAAGGAAAGAGTAAGTGACCAGTCCAAGAAAAGTTGAAAAACCCCACCTATTTAAAACCTGTAGAGACTGAATGGGAGAAAACTATTGCAAATCATATTATAAGGGCCAGAATATATAAAGAACTCTTGGGGTGCCTGGGTGGCTCAGCTGGTTAAGGGTCTGCCTTCAGCTCAGGTCATGATCCTGGAGTCCTCAGCGGGGAGTCTGCTTCTCCCTGTCCTTTTGCTGCTCCCCCTGCTCATGCTCCTTCACTCACGCTCTCTCTCTCTCAAATAAATAAAATCTTAAAAAAAAAAAAAGAACTCCTACAACTCAACCACAAAAAGTGACAAATCACCCAATTCTAAAATGAGCAAAAGTCTTAAATAGACATTTCTCCAAAGAAGATACGCAAATTGCCAATACGCACATGAAAAAATGCTCAACATCATTAGTCATCGGGGAAATGCAAATCAAGACCACAATGAGAAACCAGTTCATACCTACTAACATGGGTATAATTTAAAAAAAAATACACATACACACAAGAAAGCAAAACAATAATTGTTGGTGAAGACGTAGAGAAATTGGACCCCATATGTTGCAGGTGGGAATGTAAGATGGTGGGAAACCATTTGGTGGTTCCTCAAAAAGTTGAACAGAATTACCATGTGACCCAGCAATTACATTCTTAGGTATATACCCCAAAGAATTGAAAGCAGGGACTCAAGCAGATACTTATGGGCCATCGTTTCTTGACTGCATCCTCATTCACGATAGCCAAAAGCACAACCCAAATGCCCATCAACAAATGAATGGACAAAACTGTGGTCTCTGCATACGTTCGGATATGATCCGGCCATAAAAAGGGATGAACTTCTGGTACATGTCATAATCCGGATGAACCTTGAAAACATTATGCTAAATGAAATAAGCCAGATACAGAAGGACAAATGTATGATTCCATTCATATGAAATATCTAGAATAGGTGAATTCATAGAGACAAAGTGGATCAGAAATTACCAGGGGTTGGAGGAGAAGAGAGAATAAGGAGTCCTTGCATTTAATGGTTACAGAGTTTCTTTCTTTTTTTTTTTTTTTAAGATTTTATTTATTTGGCAAAGAGAGACACTGCAAGAGAGGGAACACAAGCAAGGGGAGTGGCCGAGGGAGAAGCAGGCTCCCCACTGAGCAGGGAGCAGGACATGGGGCTCGATCCCAGGACCCTGGGATCATGACCTGAGCCGAAGGCAGGTGCCTAATGACTGAGCCATCCAGGTGCCCCATAATGTTTGTACCGTTTATGTTTGGGGTGATGATGAAGAATTTGGGACATAGATAATGGTGGTAGTTGTACAATGTCGTGAATGTAATGAATGTCAATGAACTGTACTCTTAAAAATGGCTGAAGTGGTGAATTTTTGTGTTATGTACATTTTACCAAATTAAAATGAAATACATAGGAAATAGGTAAATCCAGAGACAGAAAGCAAACTGGTGGTTGCCAGAAGCCAGAAGGAGGAGGGAACAGGGAGTGATTGCTCATTGGGTACTGGGTTTTCTTCTGGGCTAAGAAAATGTTTTGGAACTAGATGGAGGTTACACAGCATTGTGACTGTACTGATGTCTCTGAATTATATCCCATGTTACGTGCTTTTCACCTCAATTTTTTAAAAAGAGGAGGAAAAAAACCTGTGGGGAAATAAAATCCATGAGATGATGCCAAGTAGGTACTCAGGAGGAAATGTATAGCTTTTCCAGTGAGACATATATTAGAATATTAAGACTCAGAAAATAAGTGAATTAAGTTCCCAACTAAAAAAATGTGGACAGGGTGTTAGAAGAGACTATCTTGGACCCCAGCTTTAGGAAGGGGAGCTGGAAGGGCTTCTTCCTGGAGTTGGATTTCAAGTTCTAGAACTGTACTATCCAATATGGTAGCCACTTGCCACATGTGATGTTTACATTTAAGTTAATTAAAATTAAAAGGGCAGCTCCTCAATGACACTAGCTGCGTTTTACGTGTTCTATAGCCCATGTGGCTGGTGGCTACCATATTGGACAGGACAGACCCATGGGACAATGAACAATAAACCAGCAAGCAAGGAATATGTGAGAGTTTCCACAAGTGTTGAGGACTATGTAGAAAATCCAGCAAGGTAATGAGTTTTGTTGGCAAGGGGAGCGAGGGAATGGGGACGAGGCTGGAGAAACTGGCAAATACTAGACCATGCTGGGCCTTCCAGACCTCCACTCTGCTAAGGTACTGCCTCATGCTGTCCCACCCTCCTCACCCCCTGTTCCTCTGCTGGCAATCCTGGCCCCTTCCCTTGCAGACCTTCTGTTCCAGGTGAGCCAGTGGGCTGTACCCTGGGTTGAGTCAAGAGACTCAGGTTAACAGACCTGGAGTGGCCTTGCTGTGAGGCCTTATGCTGTCCCTTCCCCAGGCTGACACTCTTTATCTCCTGCAAGCTATGTGGCTGGAGCTGACAGTTAGAGGTCTACAGAGAATTGCTCTCCCAATGGCCTTGAATGCCAGGCTCAGGAGTCAGGCATTTGTCCCAAGAGCCAAGAGGAACCACCGAAGAGGAAGAACACTAGTGCTTTGGTATTTTAGCAGAATCACTCCAGCTGCAGTTTGGAACATGCAGGGGTCTTAGAGTGGACACTGAGGGACCAGGGAGAAGGCTATTCAGCTGTCCAGGTGAGTGGTGGGAGGGACAGAGGCAGAGGATCTGGAGTGGAAATGGCACCAGGAGACACAACCGAGGCAGAATCACTGTGATTCCGTGACTGTCGTAGCTGAGGTTTCCCAGAAGCATGCCCAAGACAGAGATTCAAGACTCAAGGGCAAGTACCTCATTTGGGAAGAGGCAGCACAGTGTGGGAAGGGAGAGGTAAGTCAGGGAACGGGAGGTAGCCAACGAAGGGAGTGTTATCAGGCAAGTGACCACTGAAGAAAAGTGGAACTCATTCCCACTGGGCAGCTCCAGGAGTCCATGTAGAGCCCATGCCTCAGTTGTCCCACCTGAAGGGTGGAGGAGCTGGGGTATTTATACACCAGCTCCCCAACAAACACCGTAGAGATGCAGCTGGTTTGGGGGTGGGGGTAGGGTTGTTAAGTCTCTGGCAATTCCTGCCAGCCAAATGTGAGCAGAGCTGGCTCCAGCAGCTAGAGAACACCCTCCACCACCACCCCCCGCTGCCGCCTCCCACAAGGCTGCAGAAGCTGAGAGTCCCAAGTCAGTCTTGGGCACCACAGTGATGAGGCCATAGGAGATACAGAGTGGGGGCGGGGGGCACTCATAGTCACCTGTATGTGACTGTAGTGACCATAGTCGCTGTAGTGACCAACTGTTCTTGAGGCCAGTATCAGGCTGTTGTTGAAAGACACAGAAACCCAACTCAAACTTAAGCAAAAAGTCTCAACTGTCATATGAGATCTTACCAAGATCTCAACAAAGGACTCCAGGCTGACACTCCGCCAAGCACACAGCCCTAACAGAGAAAGGCACCTCTTTCCGAAGAGTCCAGCCATTCCCAGGGTCAACTCTCATTGGCTAGGGAGGATCCTGTTCCCATCTCTGAGCCAATCAGTGCTCAGGGAGGCAGGGCTCTGATTGGCCAGACCTGGGTCATGTGTCCACTCCTGGGGTTCTGGGTTAGGGCTGGCTCCACCTAAACTACAGGAAGTAGACTGGGGGGGTAGGGGAGTGGATAATTTTCCAGGCACCCTGGGCATTGTTGTGAGAGAAGGACATAGAAAGTCAGAAGAGGGAAGAATTCAGGGTGGTGCCTAGGTGCCTGGCTTGAGCCCCACTGAGTGACCCTGAAGCATTTTGCTGATTTGGGGACACCATGTGCCCACTCAGAGCCCTGGGAGGCACTGACTTTTAAGGTGGAGTGGAAGGACAGACACGCGGGCCCCAGAAGTCAGAGAAAGGGACTTTTTTAATAATGAGGGCCCAGTCACAGGAAGGAAAGAAGTTGAGAGTTTATTTGTGGTCATTAAATCATCTGGGTCTCTAGAGGACTCCCTGATGGTGGCAGCCCCCACTCTCCCTCCTGTAACCCTGGTGGCACCTCAAAGACAGGGACCCAGTTCCCCCCACCAGCCAGGTGAGGGGCCTCATCAGTCAAGACCACCACCAGGTTGTGGCCCACGGTTTGTACCCCGGGGAATGAGAGTGTGCCAGCATTTCACAATTCACTAAGCACTTGCCCGCTCTTTCCTTTCTCTTGGCCCTGTTTGACAAACACAGTCTGAGGCTTAGGGAGGCAGCCATGGTCCCAGGCTCACGTGGTCCTGTTGGGGCAATCCTGGACTCCTGGGGATCAGAGGCACCTGTAATGGGATATTGAAGCCAGCTTGGGCCTTGGGCTGAGAGAACTGGGTGGGGGTGCACTTCAAGGCCAGCGCCCGGCCACTGTCTTCTGCTCCTGGTGACCAGCCCTCTCCACCTCCAGCATTTCTGGGGTGTCGGGCCCCTGCCAAGCCCACGAGCCAGCAGGGCTGTGTTTGCAAATCATGTCCTCAGTTTTCAGTATCTGGCCTTACTTGAGTGGGCATTGAGGACATATGGCTGCACATACAGTTCTCCAGCTAGAGAGACAAGGAGGCTGGCCCCTG
This sequence comes from Enhydra lutris kenyoni, assembly GCF_002288905.1. Lineage (NCBI taxonomy): Eukaryota > Metazoa > Chordata > Mammalia > Carnivora > Mustelidae > Enhydra > Enhydra lutris. Next base: position 22,383,377 of record NW_019154090.1, on the reverse strand, counting down.
AGCCCGGGGATCACTGCAGCCCTGAGGGGCTGTACGGAAGTCAAGAAGGGATATGGGGCTGGTTTTGCTTGAAATTGTCTTTGAGAAGAGGTTTGCCCAGAGGGAGCCGCTGCTAGCTGGAATGGAGGGGGATCCTTGACTTTCCGGAACCCTGATGGGGTGGCTGGCGTTGAAGTTACCTGTTTCGCCTTGGCTGGAAGGATCCCTCCCAGCCTTGGTTTCCCCATCTGTAAAATGGAGATAATGGCCCCCCACCTCTTGTGGCTGTTGTGAGGATATGGGCTAATGAAGATAAAGAGGTCAGTCAGGGGATGCCTGGGTGGCTCAGTGGGTTGAGGCCTTTGCCTTCAGCTCAGGTCATGATCCCAGGGTCCTGGGATCGAGCCCCACATCAGGCTCCCTGCTCAGCAGTGAGCCTGCTTCCCTCTCTCACTCTCTGCCTGCCTCTCTGCCTACTTGTGATCTCTGTCTGTCAAATAAATAAATAAAATCTTAAAAAAAAAAAAAAGGTCAGTCAGTGGACGTCCTCTCCAGCTTGGAGATAGATGTTCTCCTGAGCCAGCTGGTGGGAGCAAAGATCCAAGGATGGACGTAACAATGCTCTGGCCTCCAGGATGGGGTCCATCAGGCTCCTAGAGGCAAGGAGGGTGTCTGGCAGGGAGGCAGAGAACTTGAGCCAGGTGGACCCTGCCGAAGTCTCGGCTTAAGAAGGCTTAGGGAGAGTTGATCATGAAACATCTAGGTCTAAGGAAATAATCCTCAGATCCTTGAGGTTGTGGGGCTGGCCAGCTTCCCGCGACAGTTGCAAGGCAGTGCTGCAGAGGACTAGGAAGAGCTGTGGGTCCCCCACTGCGCCTGCCACTGGACCCACTCTGTGATCCCGAGGCAGTTGTTATCCTCTAAGGGCCTTGGTTTCCCCACCTCTTTGATGGGAGTTTCACCGAGGCCAGTGTTTTTGACGCAGTGTTAGGTGGGATCTGGAATTTGCCTTAAGAGCTGCTCTGAGGGGTGAGAGGGAGTCTCAGACACCAGAACCCATTTGGTATATTAATTTCCTGTGGCTGCTGTGACAGAGTTCCAAAACTTACTGGCTTGAAACAACACAGATTTATTATTTTACAGTTCTAGAGGTTATAAGTCTACAATGAGTCTCAGGACTGCAATCTTTCTGGAAGCCCTAGAGGAGAATCTGACTCCTTGCCTCTTCTGGCTTCTAACAGCTGCCCACATTCCCTGGCTCGTGACCCTCCCCCCCCTCTGACCTCTGCTTCTATCATATCTTCATGCCTCCCTCTTAAAAAGACACATGTGATTAGGTTTGTACCCCTCCAGATAATCCAGAATAATCTCCCCATCTCAAGATCCTTAATCATATCTGCAAAATCCCTTTTAATATGTCAAGTAACATAATCAGAGATTTGGGGGATTAGGACCTGGGCAACTTTGGGAGCCATCATTCTGCCTACCACGCTTGGCTTCCGACAGAGCCTGTGCATTCTGACCTGGCCCAGCGCTCCAAGATCTCTACCCCTACTGCCCTTGTCCCCACTTGCTCTGTTCCAGCCACACTGATGGCTTTCAGATCCTCAGCACACCAGGCACACAGTCCATAGCAAGCCGTGGGACTCCTCTGAGTCGAGCTGGTGGTGCGTACAGGCCTTAGAAACCTCGCCAACCTCCCCTCTGCTTCTTGGTACAGATGGGAAGACTGAGGCACAAAAAGGAAAGGTACTTGCCCAGGTATTAAGACTGTTTTTTTCCAGCATGGGCTTGGATGGAAGATCTAAACAGTCCAACTGTCTGATTTTACAGATGGGGAAACTGAGTCACAGCTCCACCTAAATGCCACCCCGACCCAGGGCCTTGTCCTGTCCACCCAGTCCTGAGAATGAGCCCCCATTATAGAACTCACTGAGAACTGTTCAGGCTGACTGTCATTGATCTGTTCCAGCCGGAAATGATGAGCTAATGAGCTTATTGGCTTCTCTGCTGTTTGCAGCCCCGGGCGCTTAGCCCAGAAGTCACATCAGTAGACATCTGATGAGGGAAAAGGAAATGTTTATAGAGGGTGTGCATTTGATGTAGGTAGGATTCCTCTGCTAAAGTGAGAGTTGGAGAGTACTGCCCTCAGACTCAGGTGAGATAGGCCCTACTCTTTAGAAGGCTTCTGTGGCCCTCTTTCAGCCGCGCTGAACCACTCATAGGCAAGAGTGTTCCAGGGCCAAGAGGACATGCTCACCCAGAGCCACACTCTGGATACCAGGGACCGTGGAATTCCCTAACCAAATGGCCCCAGGCCTGCTTCCAGGGCCAGCGCGGGATCTTCCCATTAGGAGGCCTGCACTGCCATTGGGGCCATCCCTAGGCCTGAAAGCACATGGAGTGAGCTTGTGGTGCATGCGGGTACATGGTTCCTTGTAGCAAGGGATAAGACAGAGATGGGAGGAAAACAGGGTGAGCCGCGCCCCCCCCACCCACTACATTTGATCGTAGAATTTGATCTGAGTTCAGACTTGGCTTTCCAGGTTATTATGAAGACATGTTCATCAAGGTAGGATTTTTTTAACAGTTTGCCAGCCTGAGCTGTGACTTGGATTGACACACACGGTATGTGGGTCTCTGTTTGTCTTCTTGTCCTCCACCCGACAGTGTTAAAGGTAGGCCAAGAGTCCTCAAAAACCCTCCCAATCCTGAGATCTGTAGGGGTCTGGGTGATATTCCTGGCACCCTGTCCCCTCCAAATTCAGCTGATTTCCTCTGTTTTCTCTCCCCAGGATAGCTGCTGCCCGGGAAACGCAACCCGGGCACCCCGCTAGGGCAACGGCCCCTGCCCTGAGGGCCGGGATCATGAAAGGCCTCGGTGACAGCCGCCCTCGCCACCTCTCCGACAGCCTGGACCCACCGCACGAGCCCCTGTTCGCAGGGCCCGACCGCAACCCCTACCTGCTGTCGCCCACAGAGGCCTTTGCCCGTGAGGCTCGCTTCCCTGGCCAGAACACTCTGCCTGGGGATGGTCTCTTCCCTCTCAACAACCAACTGCCACCTCCAAGCAGCACCTTCCCCCGTATCCACTATAACTCCCACTTCGAGGTGCCAGAGGAGAGCCCCTTCCCCAGCCATGCCCAGGCCACCAAGATCAACCGGCTGCCTGCCAACCTCCTGGACCAGTTTGAGAAGCAACTGCCCATCCACCGCGATGGCTTTAGCACGCTCCAGTTTCCCCGTGGTGAGGCCAAGGCCCGTGGTGAGAGTCCTGGCCGCATCCGCCACCTGGTCCACTCGGTCCAGCGGCTCTTCTTCACCAAGGCGCCCTCACTGGAGGGCACAGCAGGCAAGGTCGGTGGCAATGGCAGCAAGAAAGGTGGCCTGGAGGACGGCAAGGGCCGGAGGGCCAAGAGCAAGGAACGGGCCAAGGCTGGGGAACCCAAAAGGCGTAGCCGCTCCAACATCTCGGGCTGGTGGAGCTCCGATGACAACTTGGACGGCGAGGGTGGCGCCTTCCGCAGCAGTGGCCCGGCCTCAGGGCTGATGACGCTTGGCCGACAGGCAGAACGCAGCCAGCCACGTTACTTCATGCACGCCTACAACACCATCAGCGGGCACATGCTCAAAGCAGCCAAAAACAACACGGCTGAGCTGACTGCCCCAACACCCCCTCCCGCACCCCCAGCTGCCTGCCCCAGCCTTGGGGTGGGCACTGACACCAACTATGTCAAGCGGGGCTCCTGGTCCACTCTAACCCTCAGCCACGCCCACGAAGTCTGCCAGAAGACCTCAGCCACCTTGGATAAGAGCCTGCTAAAGTCCAAATCCTGCCACCAGGGTCTAGCATACCATTACCTGCAGGTGGGTCCCTCCCATGGTTAGGGGTAGGGTAAGGAATGTTGGGGAGGGCCCCTGTTCTGAGACTTAGCTGGACCACAGATTTACTTGGAAAGTTGCATCATTCTGGGCTCCTGTGAGTAAACGCCTGTGAAATGGGTGTCTGGTGGTACCTGCTAATAAGGGGATTTCTTCCACTGGTCATGCTTTCGGCAGACACTGATAGGTTTCTTCAGAGCCCAGCCCAGAGTAGGAACTAAAATGTGTACCTGCCCTCTAGAGGACAAATCTGGAAGCCCTGCCCTCCACCCTCCTCAGAGGACCAATTGCATGGTGTTCTACATGCCAGCCTCCTGCCTGCTAGCCCCACCAGACCAGGGGCTCCTTGAAGACGGGGACCACATTAGAAGCAGCTGTGTGCCCCGAAGGCCCAGGACAGGGTTGGCAGAGAGAGAGTGCTCAGGAAATGTGAGAAGAGAGAGGGCTAGAGGAACAGATGGACATTTTAAGTGAACAAAGCTAGAAAGAAGACAGAGCCCTGATTATCAGGATGCTGGGAGAGAAAGATGCATGAACAGATAGTCACATCAGTGTGAGTAGAGTGTGATGGAGATCAGCATGGAGGGCTGTAGGAGGCCCTAACCCAGCTTCGGGGACTAACTTTCTCGTCCCAAGTGTTAATGTTTATTGAGGAACTTAATATGCACTTTGCAAAGCCACACTCCCGGAAAGCAGCAGAAGGCTCAGCGACATCTCTGTTGCTATGCATTCCCCTGGGGCCCTTGAGAGCAAAGCCAGGGGGTAAGAGCTGAGTGTGGCTCCTGGGGCAGAACCCAAGCTGTGGGTGGAAGTTACAGGAAGCAGATTTCAGTATCCACCAAGATGGAAGGGGCTGCTTCTGTAGGTAGTGAGCCCTTCATCCCGGGGGGTGTGCCAGCACAGTCCTGGCCAGCCTTTGGGAACACATTAGAAGCATTTTGAACCAGATGAACATCAAAGGCTGACAAAACCCCAAGCTCTTGTCATGCTATATAAAAATTCCAAAGATGGTGAGACTATGGGGGGAAAGCTATTTTTTTCAATAGAAAGAAAATGGAAATCTAGGCAGTATTTTATATATTTAAGGCTTTTGTGGCTCTCAATCCAATTCCTTAGTTTAGAAACATCAGAGAGGGTGGTGTGTGACCTGTCTCCCTCTCAGAATGCTGTGGTTTGGTCTGATCATGTGAAAAATGCTTCAGAAACACATGAAAGGGAGTCTCTGCGGGCCCTGGGGTTTGTGCTGCCTGCTTGGGTCATGGGAGGTGGGGGGTGGGTGCTGGGGTAGCAACAGGTTTTAAGCAGGAATATCAAAGGGCACCTTCCCAAGGGGCAGGTGGAGCCAGGGAAGATGGACTAGCAAATGGTTTGGGAGGTAGAATGTGTGGGCCCTAGTGACCAGCTGGGCAGTTAGCTGGGGGCGGGGTGGGTAAGGGGGTCCTGGGGTGGGAGTCCCAGACTGGGACCATCCCTCAGCCGAGAACTGGTCACTGGCAATATGGGCATCTAGAAGGACATGGCATCTGTGTGCATTTTGCATGTGGTGAAGAATGGCGATGCAGTGTTCACTGAGAGATGTGTGTCACCTGGGCCTCTGTGATGAAGGGTGTTGAACCTAGCGGGGGTGTGCACTCTGTATGTGTCGAGGCAAAGATGCGGTGAGATGGGGACAGGCTGCAGTGTGTCCGCAGTGCGGTGATGGCCGCTGTGTTCGGTGGCGGGTGGTGCGAGTATGTTCTGTGTTCACGTTGTGTACTTGTCCAGGGGCTTGCGGTAATGAGTGGCTGCTGTGGGCGTGTCCTTGGTGAGATGGGGGCGGGGAATGTACGTTTGCTCTCTGAGATGTGTGCACCTGGCAAGGTGTGTTCACTCTGTGCTTGGGCTGAGAGACCTGGTAAGTGCTAAGATGTATGGAATCTTTCATCATGGGATGAATGTCCACTGTGTATACCTGTCAGATGGGAAAACAGCCCTTTTTCCAGGTCACCACCTGGCTGCCAGCCCCTTCCCACCGGCTTCTGCACCCCTGTGCCTGGGCTTACCCACTAGTAAGGGATACAGGATGTCCGTTGGCTCCAAGGACCCTGCCCCTTTACTCCTGTGCTGGGGTCCTCTGACCAGTCCTCCCTATCCCTACCCCCATCCTAGGACAGGATCTTGGTGCCAGGTCTGAGGGCCTCAGTCTGGTCTGATGTTCTCATCTGTGTAGTGGGATCATAAGCCCTCCTCTAAGATAGCAGGGTGACGTGATGGGAACACAGTGGGTGCTCAGAAAAGGAACTGCAGTGGGCAGCTACTGTGATCTTACAGCCTGAGCGGTTTTGCTGGGGCACACCCAGCCTGGGATCCGTGCAGAAATCTGAGGTCTGAGAGAGGCGAGGATTTGCTTTAGGCCACGCAGTGAAGCTGTGGCCAAGCCGGCTCTGGAACTCAAATATCCTTCCCAGCGCCCCCGTTCTGCCCTGCTGCTGGGTGGCTTCAACAGCAGTACCCATCACGGAAGGCTAAAACTGTCCGAGGCGGAGAGCGGGGGCGTTTCAGGGTCCCGAGTACCGTTCTGCGATGTGCGCTGCCCCCGATCCCACCCCCTCGCTGAGGTCTGTCCGCCCACCCTCAGGTGCCCGGTGGCGGCGGCGAGTGGAGCACCGCGCTGCTGTCCCCGCGCGAGGCGGACGCCGCCGCCGAGGGCCCCATCCCGTGCAGGCGCATGCGCAGCGGCAGCTACATCAAGGCCATGGGCGACGAGGACAGCGACGAGTCCGGCGGCAGCCCCAAGCCCTCACCCAAGACGGCAGCACGGCGCCAGAGCTACCTGAGGGCCACGCAGCAGTCGCTGGGAGAGCAGAGCAACCCCCGCCGGTGAGCGCGCAACCCCGCTACCTAGAGCCCCGCCCACAGGCTAGCCCGCCCCCCCCGGAGCTCCGCCCCCCGGGATTGCGGCTCGGGAGTCCGAGTCAGGTCTTGGGAGGTCTCCCAAGTTCCGCCTGCTGGGAGCCCCGCCCACTGGCTAACCTGCCCCGTTGGAGGCCTTCCAGCTCTCCGCACGTGAGCTCTGCGGAAAAGCCTCCTCCGCTCTCACAGGCTCCGCTCACTGGCCGGGCTAGTCCCTAGGTGAGCTCCTCACAGGTATGTCCCACCTCTGGGAACCTCGCTTTCCCGCTCTGTGGCCCCTAGGAAAGCCCCGCCCCATAGGTGAATCCTGCCTCACAGCCTCAGATCCAGGTGAACTCGGGCTCCCAATGATGTAGGCTCCCTAGGTAAACCCGGCCTTAGCTTAGTCTTCTCCCTGAGATCCTTGTCCTTAGGTTGGCCCTTCGTTTGACGAGTTGACTCTGGAGAGCCCCACCATTTGGTGAACCATCCCATAAGCCCCTCACAGTTAAACCCTGACCAGCAGTGAGTCTCATCCTTTGGCAAACGATAAGGAGAGTCTCTCTAGAGTGACTGGCTGTGTCCCCAGGAGGCACATCACCAGGTGAGTTCCATTCCCACAGGAGAACTGGGCCAGGGAACCCTCTTCTTCCGGTTAGGAGAACCTTGCCCCTAGTGATCCCACCACCTGTACCAACAAGGTACTTACTGGGTGGGGGAGGCCAGAGCCCCCTCTGCTCTTGCCCCTGTAATTGATCCCTGTGGTGAGCTCCGAGACTGGGGAGGAGAGTGTATCCAGAAGTCAAAGGCAGATGAACAGTCTTCACCTGTTCCCTCACCCTGCCTGGAATTCCACCGTCAAGCCCTTTCCGGTTGCTTTAAGACTTGAAAGAGTTAATGAAAGTCTGAACAAATGAGATGCATGCACGCAGAGAGCAACAATTACAATGTTAGAGAAAGGTGAGGCTTTCGCATGCAGAAGTCACCGTGGGGATCAGATCAGAAAAGAATGAGAGGAGGAAAAAAACGTTACAGAAAGCCCATCATCAAGTAAAACTTAGTAGGAGGGGTTCAAAGTACTTTGAGGAAAAGAAACAAAAGCAAGTCAGAAACAAAAAGAAGAGTTAAGGAAACAAGCTTAGTCCTAGTTCCTAAACTACAGGGGCCAAGAGTCAAGGCTTCTGGGAGGAGGGGGTCTGGGAGGACCTTGACAGAGGAAAGAGCAGATAAAGTGACAGAGCACTGAGGCAGGGAGAGGCAAGGAGGAGCAGGGAGGGCCAGTGTACTCGGAGAAGCCCAGACTTTCCTTGTGACAGGGAATTGCTTAAGGGATGCACAGGGGGACAGAAGGCAGGGAATGGCCTCCAGGTGGGAATTCAGGACATCACTGGCCCGTCCCACGTCTTCCCTTCTCTGAGCGTCAGTTCCCCATCTTTAAGTGAGGGGGCTAAGGTGGATGATCTTTAAGACCCCTTCTAGTCCTGGAAGCACTTGCATGAATGACCAGTGTGCACTGAGGTGGGAGAGGAGGGCGGGACCCAGGCCCAGACCTTGAATGAGAGGGAATAAATAATAATAATAGTAGCTATAGTAATGGATGCCATCTGTTAGCACTTGCCGCACTCTGGGCTCTGTGCCTGGCCCAGTGCACTTCAGTGTGATTCCAAATCCTCCTCATCACGGCCCCAAGCAGGCAGGCATGGTGTCACGGCCACTTTGTAGGTGAGGAAACTGAGACATAGGCAAGGGGGTCGTGACTTGCCCAAGGTCACCCACTGAGGAAACTCCATTCCAATCCAAGCCCACCTATGTCAAGGCCTCAGCTGTTGGGTGCTTGGATTTTAACCCCAGAGCAGTGGGGTTAAAACTCACTGCACCGCCTGCTGGGAGCCCCGCCTACAGGCTAACCTGCCCCATTGGAGACCTCCCTGCTCCCCCCCGCAGGTGGGCGCTCCCGGAAAGTCTCCTCCACTCTCACAGTCTCTGCTCACTGGCCAGGCTAGTGAGGGAGAAACCCAGGGTCAGGGAGATGTGAGAAAAATTAAAGAGCAGGAGCCGTGAGAAGTGGTGTCTTTGGGGGCCTGGTGGAAGTTACCCGGATATTGTGTTGAAACTGATGTACTTTGGGCAGCTCCAGCCTGAGATCAAGGCTGTGAGCCTTGACCTCCCTCCCCTGTCCAGCCATTGGAATTAGCCCCAGACCTGTCAGGGTAGGGGGCTGTAGAATCTGGCTGGCTTTGGAAGCAAGGTTTGAAATGGTTAAAAGTGAGCTTGTGCTGCCACCTCGTGGCTACAATAGAGATGACAGGTGAGAAAGACCTGCATCCTCCAGAGTCAAGTCTTGGAGAGCTGGGAGCTCTCCCCTTGCTCAGTGCCCCTGACCCACCCCCTCCACCCCGTCTTCACCCCTCCCAACACTACACAGGCTGGCAGTGACTTCCATTTTTCCCTCTGCACTCGATGACCTTGGCTAGTCTTTCCTGGTCTGAGCCTGTTTCTCAGGCTGAACAATGGGTGGGCTGAGCCCTGTCTGCTCCCCACCTTCCCCAGGAGTCTGGACCGCCTGGATTCAGTGGACATGCTGCTGCCCTCCAAGTGTCCCAGCTGGGAGGAGGACTACAACCCCGTCAGCGACAGCCTCAACGACTCCAGCTGCATCAGCCAGGTGAGGGTGGCGGCTAGCCAGGACAGTGGGCTTGGGAGAGCCCAGCTCCCGCCCAGGAGGACAAACATCCAGGCCCAGCTCCTGGCGAGTGGTCCCCAGATGTCTTCACTGTGCTTCTGTTTGGTCTTTGTTCCCATAGCTGCCTGTGTACATATGTCTGTCCCACTGACTGTCCCGTGGCTGGAGAGTGGTCAGGGAGCCTGGCATGCCGTGGCCTGAGCTGAGGGCCCCGAGGGAGGGGCCACACCACTGCTATAGACCCAGGAGCCCTGAAGATAGGGAACTGGAGACCTGAGCTGAGTCCCAGTCTTGTCACCGAGAATATGAACTCAGGACAAGTCACTCCCTCCCTGAGCCTCAGTTTCCTGATTTACACAGAAGGGTGATAATTCCTATTTCAAAGCGTTATGAGGAACTGAGATAGGAACATAGTGTTTTCAGCAAAGGGTAGCTAACTTTATGGTTCTTATTGCTGTGTTGCTGTATGACCTTGGGAAAGTTGCTTCTCCACTCTGGACCTCCATGTCCCGCAGGCTCAGTGGAAAGTTGGACTTCGAAGGTTTAGGCACCCCTGCCACTAACATCGATTAGCACGCTGTGCTGAACTTTTCTTTCTCTTAACTCCCAGGTCCTTGAACCCTCACAGCCATGTCCAGGGGTGGGTGTGCTTATTATTTATATCCCCATTTCACGGATGAGGAAACTGAGGCTCAGCTGGCTGAGATCACACAGCAAGGAGGAGGCAGAGCTGGGCGGAGATCCAGGGCTGTCAGTCATACAACAGGACTCCAACCCCCGCCATGTGCCCAGTACTTTGGGGTTGGCAAAGGGAAGACCAGCCAAGTTTCAAGGGCTCCCCCTAGGGTGTGGATGGGGAGATGAGGCTCAGAGAGGGCAACACCTGCTAGGAGTAAGAGTGGGGCAAGCGAGGCCCCAGGTGCAGCCCCAGCCTCCTTTCTGGGTGGAGACAGGCCCCAGGGCCTACTGTGTGTAGCCCCACTGCCCGGGCTGATACACTGCTTAGAACTGGAAAGCTTTGGGATCCCATCCCCTTACCGCTCCACTGTTCCTCGTCTGGCCATAGCGTACCCCCTTGAGTCCCCAGACCCCTCAGCACTGTCATTCCCAGACCAAGAAGACTGACTTCAGACTTGGGGAGGAGTAGAGTACCCCAACCATGGGACTCTGTCCCTGCCACCCTCATGCAGGCCCCACCAAGTCTCCTGGGCTCTAGGCCTGCCACCTGCTCTGTGTTCCCAATGGCCATAGGGAGCTTGTGAAGAATGTGAGGCAGATCACACCGTGTCCCTGCTCCAAACCCTCTGTAGCTCCCGCCTGCCCGCAGTGAAGGCCAGACTCCTTACTCAGCTGCGTGTGGGCCTGCCTCTCTCTCACGTGGGATCTCAGATGCTCTGTCCCCTGTCCTGCTGCAGCCACACTGGCATCCTCGCACACCTCACACACCTGTTTCTTCTCCCAGGAGCACCCCTCTCTCAGATCTTTGCTCAGCTGGTTTTTCTGTGTTTCTGGTCTTGACTCAAATGTCACCTCAGGGGAACCTGCCCTGTCACTTGTCGAAAGGAGCCCCCAGGACACTGTTCCCTTACCCTGCTTAATTTACTTGACAGCACCATTACTGTCTGGAGTTATAGCTGCTTATTTAATTGATGTCGGTCTCACTCTTAAGATTGGGCGCTCCCTACAGGTGGGGAGCTTGCCGTGTGGTTCCCTGTACTGTCCTGGTCCTCGGCATGTGGCACAGGGCACACGGGAGCCTGCTGAATGGATGGATGGCTTCCCTCCCTGTGTCTCCTATCCTACCGTGTTCTTTTGTTTCTCAGTCTTCTGTCTTTGGATCTGTCTCTCTCTGTTTTTCTTTCCCCTCATTCACATTTTTCTCTGACTCCCTCTAGTCGGTACCACATCCATGTTTCTCTCTGTCTTTCTCTCACACACCCCATCTTCACCTCTGCCTGGCCCCGGCATCTGGAACACTTTTATTCTTTGGCTGTACATAAGGGCCCATGGAATCAGCCAGGCTGGGGACCCCAGCAGGTCTCTGCCACTACCCCCTGCCCAGCCCAGCTCTCTCCTAGGCCAGGGTCCTCTGAGCCCTCAAACCCTCACCTCCAGAAGCTTGAGTGACCTGAGCCACATACGTGGCCCTAGAGTCAGAGATATCCCAGCTCTGACTGTGTCTCTGAGTCCTTGACTCCTGCCAGAAGGAGCCTCCCTCCCACCAGGTCCTGGACTATGTGGGCCCTGACCGGGGAAGAGAAGGCTTTGGGCTCTGGGCCTAATCTGTAGATCCGGGAGTTGGGGGGGCTGCCTGCCTGAGTAAGAGGCAGTAGACTGGGCATCTCCCAGGGGCCAGAACAAAAGAAAGATGTAGAAAGAGCAGAGTATAAATCCTCAGTAGCACCCAACTCCAGAAGGGGTAAGTCTCCCATCTGTGGAGGAAGCTAAGTGAGACCTCCTGGCAGACTAGGCCTCAGCCAGTCTGGGGAGGATGTTAGGCCAGCCAGTCAGCCTCTTGTAGCCAAGTCTGAAACCCTACCCCAGCCCCCAGCCTTGGTCTCCCCATAACCCTCCCCCTCTCTTTCCTGCAGATTTTTGGACAGGCCTCCCTGATCCCTCAGTTGTTTGGCCATGAGCAGCAGGTCAGTATGTTTGCCCTTCTCTCGTACCCCAATTCCAGAGCCCAGGGCTGGGTCCGAGACCTGGCATCTGAGTGGTCCCAGCCCCTGGCCCTGGCAGGAACCAGCAGAGCCCGTGCCAGGGAAGGCACCACTGGTGAGCATGGAGTCGAGGCTCACGCTCTGCCCTGACCTCTCCCTCACTGACCCTTTCACTTCACTTTTCTGTGCCTCAGTTTCCTCTTTTAAAAAAATGGGAAAGAATGGGCTAGGTTTCATGGATAGAGCAAGAAACAATCCCAGAGTAAAGGAAAGTGGACCCTGGGAGTCTTCTAGCTAGAGAGACTGTTCCCTTTGGATACATTGGCAGCTGGAGGCTGGTGGTATTGGCCTCCAGATCCCAGATCTCCTAATGTTTCTCCTTTAAGGATGTTGGGGTGTTGGCATGAACACAGAGACTTTTCCATTTTACAAAACTTGGTGGGGGTGAAGCTGCTCGTGGTACGCTGTCTGTTTGCCCTACGGGTGCCCCTTCCTGTGCATACACACCCTGCCCAAGAAGAGGCCCTCTCCTCCTTCCCAGGCCCCAGCCCCCGAGACCAGAAAGAGAGGCTGAGAGGGGCTCCAAGCTCCCCCCCTCATTGTGGCCAGGATTAGTCAAGGAACCTGTCCAAGGGGCGGGATGAAGATTGGCCCCTCCTCTCCTGATTCTAGCCGTGGCAGGCTCACGTGCCTCCCACGTTCATGTCATAGTTCTTCTCAAACACATTATTCCGGAGTGTCTTTGGGGAGCCCACAGGGGGCCAGGTGCCCTCTTCCTCCCCTAATGTCCACAGGCTTGTGGTAAGGATGTGACGTGTTAACATACAAAATCCCAACGAGTTCCCTGCCCACAGTATGTCCTCAGTGATATGCATACGAACAGCTCTGACCAGCTGGCCTCACCTCTCAGGGCTTGGAAGCATCTTAACCAGTACTTACAAATCCTTGCCCTCACCCCACGGAGCTCTAAGAATAGGGATAGGTCACCTGGTGCTTAGTCTCCTGACACTGTTCTCAGCATGGGAAATGAATGATCTCATTTAATCTCGACAACAATTTTAGGAAATTTGGTCTACAGTTAGCTCTTATTTTATAGATGGGAAAACTGAGGCACAGAGCAGTTAAGTGACGTGCCCATATTCATATTGCAAGGAAGTGATGGACCCAGGTTGAAACTCCGGCAGTCCTGTTCCAGAGCTGTGCCATGCCTGCAATCACAAAGCAAGACCTTATTGCCCTTGGCAATCACAGGGGCTTCTCGGTGTTCTTCAGGTCACAGCCAAGGAGGATAAACGCCTGTCTCTTTCAAACCCACTCCAAATGAATGTTGGGTATACCTCATGGCCTACATTTTAATTTATCAGTGTTGTCCGACAGAACTTTCTGTGAAGATGGAGATGTTCTGTCCTACATGCTTTCCCATAAGGTGGCATAAGCAAGTGAAACATAGCTAGTGTGGCTAAGGAACTGAATTTTTTGTTTAATTTTAATTAGTTTAAAACCTAAAGAGCCACACGTAGTTAGTTGCTACCATATTGGACAGCACAGATTTAGACCTTTCCAAATAGATATGCTCCCAACAGGGTGATGATCCGTCTAGTCATTTTACCTGATGCAGTGCCAGGCATTTCATTTAGGTAGGAAACCTACCTGACCTCTGACCCAGAGGGTGGTGACAGCTGGATGCCACACCAGCAGAGCAGGCCCCAGGAACGGCTCCATCTTTCTTCCACATGGTGCTCAGTCAACTTCTGTCCCTGCCCTTCTTGCCCTGGCCTCCCCTCAGGACCGCCAGTCAGTGTCCATCCTTGGCCTGCCAACTCCTCAGCTTATGCTCTGTGGTCTCCAGTTGCCATCATGGCCCAAGACGTGGGTCAAACATACCCTTCCAGAACCCTTAGAGAGTATATGTGTGGCAGGCCGCTGTATGCTCACGCTCTCAGCTGCAGATCTATAGGATCTTGGATGGCCGTCTCTAGAGAGACATTTAGAAACCATCTAGATAACGTTGAACTAGGTGTGAGATGACAAATAGCAGACGTGTCACCATTCTCCATACTGCCCTTGGCAGACATCACTAATCAATCCTCACCACCACTCAGTCACCATTCTATATAATGCCCTTGGCAGACATCACTAATCAATCCTCACTGCCACTACCCTCATTCCAGTTTTATCTTCTCTTATCAGATGATGACATCAGCTTTATCTCAGGCCTCTGCCTCTGTCCCAGACTCCCTTCCCAACATTCATTCTCTACTCCAGGGCTAGATTAATCTTCCTTAAATTCATATTTGGAGTACTGATTCAGCCACTTCCTCACTGGGTATACCTGGCAAGTATCTTCCCCTCATTGGCCCTCGGTTTCTTTGCTTGTGAAAGTAAAGGAATTGGACATTAAGCTGGTAAATTTCTAGCACACCTACTGCCACCTCCCATTCCAACATTCAAGGTAGACATTACTAATTGATTGTAGCCTTCTTTGTGGCTGAATTCAGATGTGACCTCAGGATCTATCAGTTGATCAGTTTGGACACTCAAGACCCACTAAGTATCCTTAATCAAATTTGAGGTCCGAAGAAGTGACAGGGGCTGTCACTTCGTAAGGGTTCCACCCACCCACCCTATATCGTGAGTGAGATGGGAGGAAAGGGAGGGCTAACTCAAGGCCCCACTGGCTCTCCAGCCCTGCTGCTGAGCCAACCACCCAGCACCCCGTCCCTCCAGAATGGGCCTTGCTGGCCCCTGACGCCCGCCTTTGCCCGGCTAGGTACGGGAGGCAGATCTGAGCGACCAGTATGAGGCAGCCTGCGAGTCTGCCTGCAGCGAAGCCGAGTCTACAGCCGCGGAGGCACTGGACTTGCCGCTGCCCAGCTATTTTCGCTCCCGCAGCCACAGCTACCTGCGGGCCATCCAGGCGGGCTGCTCGCAGGAGGAGGACAGTGTCTCCCTGCAGTCCCTCTCCCCCCCGCCCAGCACTGGCAGCCTCAGCAACAGTCGCACGCTTCCGAGTGAGTACTGAGATGGGGGAGAGGGGTTGTTTTTGTTTCTCACGAGGGGACCCCAGGGACTGTTCCTGGTGGACCGGATGTGGGCAATGCGGGGGAAGGAGCAAAAAAAAGCAGGAGGCCTTGAGACTGAAATTCCCAGTAAAGGACAAATTGGAGCTCAAACGGGGGTCACAGAGGCCGATGTCATCTCTGGCAGTAGGAGGAGGGGGTCAGAGAGGGCTCCCACTCTGGGATCCCAATCCTGGCTCAGAGCAGCCACCTGCTGGTGGGCGGGGCTCCCTGAAGCCCCATCTCCCCATTTGGATTAGTTTAGGTAGGCAAACCTATGGTGAGGTATAGAACCCGCAGGGAAGAGGATGGTGTCTGCACTGAGCCTTCTCAGCCGGCTGGGTTTGCGGGTGTCTCTCTTATCCACAGAGACCACCTGTCCTTTCTGATACTTGTTGTAAGTCCTCCGGTGACAGTCTATGCATGACCAGAGCAAAAGGGAACCCCGCATCACAGACTAAGCCATGAAAACCCAGACCAGGGAAAATCATAGATCATTTCTGGTTTAGTAGAGAGAGTTTCGATCTTATCCTGGCTAGCTGGTTTTCCTCTAGGAGTCTCGTTTCCTCATCTGTACACCAAGGCAGAAGCCAGGCCCCAGAGAGTTCTTGGGAAGACGAGATAAGGGAGTGTTTAGGCAGGGCCTTGCGCATGGTGGGAGCTATGATCGTTGGTGTTCAGACATGACTCTGACTTTCCTGGCAGTCGGAAGCAGTTGGGGTTGGATTGTTGTAGGAAAAGAGACATGCTTCAAGTGTTCAGTTTGTGTTTGATGTAAATAAATGAATTTAAATCCTATGCATGCTCTGTATGCAGGAAATTAGCTTATCGAATGAATGAATTTGTCTTTACGGGGGGCAGAGCAAGAAACGACTTGTTTCCCCATTGCCTTTCCAATCCTGGGTGAGATCTGGGCAGATCCCTGAGCTTTTCCAGTCACTTTTAGACCATAGGAATAGTCTCATTTTTAGGTATTAGGAGTCAGGTCTGGCCTCACTGCGAAGCTTCAATCTTACCAACCTCAGATCTCATGTTTCTGCAGGTAGAGCCTGTTCACTAGTGGCCGTTTCTGGTCCCTCCAGATGGCAGGGGAAGGTAGCCGGCACAGGTGTTTTCGGGTGTTGGGACTTTCTGGATGACCGAGGCCACATGCTGGCTCTTTGCTAAGTGGTACCTTTGGAGGGCCTCACGGTGCCTCCTTCCCTGGCACGGGCAGTCCCCCCTCCAGCCCACTGCTTCTTATTCCCCCCTGCATCTCACTCTGCTGGACCCCCTCCTCCCAACTCAGCTTCTCTTTTCTAGGGGACCAGGCCCTGCCAGGCAGGCGTCTTGGGCAAAATCCTCTGATGACAACTCTGGCCCCACGTTTCTCCCTTGACTCCCATTCTACCTGTGTGACAATGAGGCCCTTGTCCTGGGGAGCTCTGAAAGTCTGGGCTTCACTACAGCCCTTCTTCTAGACCTGCTGTCATGGGTAACCCTGCCAGGCTCCACTTCAGAGGTCTACCAGATGCCGAGGCCCAGTTCTAGGCCTCCAAATCCAGGGGATCCCTGCCAGGCTCTCCCAGGCACCCTGCTGTATTCCCCTAGGAGCCTCAGGGAAAGGGCCAGATTCTCCCATCATTGGGCTCATTCTCTAAGCTTGAAGTAGGCCTGGGGGGACATACAGCACACCAGCAATTTTCTTCAAATAGACACTCATTCTCTAATCTTCCCCAAACCCAATCACTCATGAATAGACTAAGGATGGGTCCATGTCCCAGAACTGCTTGGGTCCCTGTATTGATCAGCTATTGCCACAATAGTGCTGCATAACAAAGAACCACAAAATTAGTGTAGTACAACAATTAATACTTATTTCTTGCTTTGTGGGTCAGCAGGAACAGTTCTGTCCCACAACTCTCTCATCTTCCTCCTGAAACCAAAGGTCCTCCTGGGATCAGTGACCCATTCAGGGCATGTTATTCTTGGCGGAAGCACAAGAGAGCAAGCCTAAGGACACAAGCACATTTCAAGGCCCCTACGAATATACCATCTGCTAAAATTCCATGGGGTAAAGGAAGTCATATGACTGAGCTCAAAGACAGGGATGGAGAGGTACCCTCCTACCTTCGTGTAAGAAACTATTTCTATGGCAATGGTGTGGATACAGGGAGGGGTGAAAAATTAGGGTTGATAATCGAATCTGCTATAGTCCACTCTCTTGGCCATATTTATTCATGTTCCTCTCACATAGAAAATACACCAGTTATCTGGGACACCTGGGTGGCTCAGCTGGTTAAGCATCTGACTCTTGGTTTCAGCTCAGGTCGTGATCTCAGGGTCATAAGATTGAGCCCTGAGTGGGGCTCTGCTCTCAGTGCAGAGTCTGCTTAAATTTCTCTCCCTCCCATTCTGCCTCTACCCACGCTGGTGTGTGTGCTCGTGCATGAGCGCGCACACACTCTGTCTCCCTCTCGTTCTCGAATAAATATTTTTTTTAAATACACTTATCCTCAAGAACCCCAAAGTCTCATCCAATCATAACAGTGGGATCTCATGATTTATGTTAGGACTGGCTTCAGCCCCTCTTGATTGAGTAACCTAAAATCTAAGAAGAAAAAGAGACAGGGCGCCTGGGTGGCTCAGTTGGTTAAACGTCTGCCTTCGGCTCAGGTCATGATTCCAGGGTCCTGGGATCGAGCCCTGCATTGGGTTCCTTGCTCAGCAGGAAAGGAACAAGCCTGCCACTCCCCCTGCTTGTGCTCTCTCTCTGACAAATAAATAAATAAAATTTAAAAAGAAAAAGAGACCCCAATCAACCACACCCACTCCGAACTGTCCTGTATGGGTGATCCAGCAGCTGGCTTTAAATGGAGGGTTGTGGGCCTCCAATTATTCTCAGTTTGGGGGCTTTAGATCAAACAAGACACTCAAGAAAGTGTCATGTAGCAATACCTCCTATCAACTCAGACATGTGTGTGCAAGTGCACCTGCTTCCAGACATACATGAACTTGTAGACCCTTAGATCTCTGTATGGTATGAAAAGTTACAAAAACACATGCACATGGATATCCCCCACAGGTGCACATACACACGTAATGTCCACATACACCTTCATACACACTCACACACACGTGTCTCTCTTTCAAGACTTGTGCCCCCTCCACACCTGTGAGGAAATCATGCCCCTAGTAGATTAGAGCCACTGAAAAAATTCACCCTGACATTTACCAGGTCAGCCCTCCCTCAGGTCTCCACAGTGACCACTACATACTTGTTTGTCTCTCCTCCACCTTCTGATCCCCTCATGCTCAGCAGGTAAACCCACCTGCCTCACAGGGAAAACCAAAGCCACCAGATTTTCCCATCTGTGCCCAGAACTGCAGCTGGTCCATACGGTACGTTTGTGCTGGGTTAGGAAAGGGCACTCCCCCCATGACACTTAATTGCCATCTGTTGGAAAATTGTCATGATGTATAATTTTTCTTAGAATAAGGTCTTTTTCTGCCATCTGCCACAGATTTGTCATGAGTATATAATTTAATTATGTCTGCCCTATATGTGGCATCCTTAATCAGTGGAAAACTTGCACAACCATCCATGGCAGTTCTGTGCATAACCACCTCCCTCTACATAGACCCACGCCAACACGCAGGCCCACCCTGCTTCAGCCACTGTTGCCCCACAGGGGTCACCCCTACTCAGAAGTGGTCTCCTCTCCTCAGCTCTGTCTCCAGGAAGGGCGAAGTCCAGACCCCAGGTACACACACACACACACACACACACACACACACCCCTAGGGCTGTACTGAGCCCCCAGGTTGCTGAGGGGTATGAAAGCTCTTCCACACTCGTACATGGGCACATATGGTGGGCACGTATGGACTCAGGCCATATGTGGGCAGGTGGGTGGATGTGGGCGAGGAGTAGTTATTGAGGCAGTGAGAACCTGGAAGGGGGAGGGCCGCTCTGGAGTGGCCCTGGACAGAGCCTGGAGCTGCCCGCCCACCCACTTAGAGCTCACCAGCTTCCCAGCTGCCAGCACCACTGCCACCACTCTTTCTCTCTCTCCCTCCCCCCTTCTGACCCAGATTCCACATTCCAGAAATAGCTCTGGCAGGTGACTGGCAGGCGGGGTCAGCTCCAGCTAGGGCACAGGGGAAGCAGTTTGGCTATATATATGAGCCCCTCCCAGCCAAAGGACCCAACTGGAAGGGGCCACAGGGGTGCCATCCCCCCTCCCCCCAGTCGGCCCCAGCCTGCCTCCTCTCCCCCTCTAGGAAAGAGAAGAAGAAAGAACAAAGAAGACTCTCCCTCCCACTCCCTCCCTCTGCCCAGCTCCCATTAGTGCTCATTCTCCTCTCCTCCCTCCCTTTTGCCATCCCTTTCTTCCAGGTTCCTCTGCCCTCTCTCCCACCATCTCAGCCTTCAGTTTGCCTCCTTCAACTCCGTTCCCCTCCCCAGCCCCCCACTTCCTCCCCTCCCAGTTTCTGGCCATCTTCCCTCCCTAGCCTCCCTTTCTGTGTCTCTCCCACTCCTTCAGAACCACAAGGGAGGCTGTGGCATCACCTGGGTAGCACTCCCACTCCCACCCCCTAGCTCCTGCCAACTGTGCCCTCTGCACCAGCACATGATTCCATGTGCATGTGTGTTTGCACACACACCCACCAGGTTACACACACTGGGGGGCTCTCCCTGGCAGTCCTTGAAGCTCTACGCTGAGCTGGGATAGCTTCCTGGCCTGGGATACATGCTCGCTCCTTACTCAGGAGTCCTGAGATCTAGTTTCCTCTGTTCTGTGTCACTCTGGGGGGTTCCAGCCCCTCCCTATGCTTCAAATTCTCCACCAATGTTGTGAGGTTTGAATTTGAGGACCCCCCCCCTTCCCTGCCTAAATACCTCCCATCCAAGTCATCCTCTGAGTCCCTTCTTTGTCTCCTCCCCTCTCCCCCAGAATGTTCCCAGTTTCTCCTCTGATTCACTCCCTCCTCCACAGAGGAAGGGAGGCTGACAAAATTCCAGTAAGCAGTCAACCTTCCATTCAGCCTTGTCCTCCCTCCCCCAGGCCTAGCCCTCCACAATCTCTGATTATTATACTACAGGCTCCTATCAAATTGAACACTCCAGTTCCGGGGGTGTCAGGGCTGAGAGGAACCTCAAAGACCACTGTGTCCAGAGATTGCAAATAGACTTCAGCTCCTGTGTCATCTCTGATCTCTGGAGCCCAAGACCGAGATTTCGTTCAGCAGAGAAGTGTGCCACCATCGATTGGTGATGTCTGCTATGGCCAGAATATTTACACATATCTGACATTCCTGAATTAACCCAGTTTAACCTCTTATATGTATGCATATACACATGTGACAGAACTCTCTCAAAGAAACTACAGCCTACAGAAGGTGAGTGTCAGGTCAGGGAGCAGGCAAAACAATAAATAACACATATCAATATATGGTTCATTGGAAAATAGCCCAGAGCAAGGAGAAGGGTTGCAGCACAAACAGGATTGTTAGGGTAGCCCTCGTTGAGAAACAGATGTTTAAGCAAAGACTTGGAGGAAGCTGGGGAGGTATGCCAGGCAGGGAGGAGAGGTCCCGGGACAGGAGGGTACCTGGTGCGTTGGAACAGGAGTGGGGTTCCATGGGTCTGGGGCCGAGCAAAACTGAGCCTAGCGTGTCCTCAGGGGTGTCCTGAATTTTCTAAGTCAATTTAAAGATGGATGCTACGTGAATAGCACAGGTGTAGCATAGTGACTGTGAATAGGACAGGGTAAACTAATACTTTCAAAATGCTTAGCACAGTATCTGGCATCAAAACCGCTCAATAATTCTCATTTTCTTTTGTTATTATTATGCCTTTATACAAAAAAGGTTACAGTAATATCAGAAACACTGTGTCATCTTATTAAGATTATTTTCTCCATTTTACATTTATTAAAGAGATGTGCAGAGAAGGTAAGGGACTTGCCTAAGTCACCCAGCAAGGCAGGTCAGGCAACAGGAGTTGGGTCTGTGGATGGCAGACGTCCTGTAGGTATAGCCTGGAGAGGTAAGTCTTTAAGGAAACGACTCCATAAGGAGTGGGGGACTACCGGGAGAGAAATGGGGAACAGGCAGTTGCCTCGAGACAGGAAGGGAATAATTTATGTCCTTAGCGCCTACTGCACGTTGACCTTCAGGGCACACTGAGTGTGCTGGTTTTCTTTTGCTGAAGAGGAATCGAAGGCTCAGGGAGGCTGAAAAGAGTATCTCGTACTAGGTCACGCAGTCCTGGAAAGGGTGAGACAGGATTCGAACCCAATCGGGAGGACTCTGTCTGAGGACGGCAAAGGGAGGATGGAGGGGAGGTGCCAACTAGAAACAGGACGTAGAGTCCATAGTACTTGAGGTCTAATTTGACATGCAGGGTTGAGAAGACCGGCTCACCAGGTCAGGATGCTTGCTGGGACCCTCAGTTTCCCCCAGTGACAGCGAGGTGTCGCCACGGTGAACTAGGGCGAACTCGTACCGCTCCTCCCCCGGCAGGGAGCAAGCGTCCCGTTCCAGCTGGAACCGGTTTGTCTGGGCGGCTCGAGGGGCGGAGCTCCCGGCGCTCGGGCATGCGCGTGCCGACGTGGGCGCGCGCTCTCTCTCACCATCAGTCGGCCTGGGCGTGGGCTAGCTAAGCGCGCCCAGCGCTTGCGCACCGGCCGAGCCGCGCGCGCGCGCCGGGCCACGTGCCGAGCGGGCTCTGCGCGTCCCCGCCCTGCCCGGGAGTCCCGGGAGGCGCGCGCGCGCGCGGCTGACGCGGGGGGCGGGGCGGGGCGGGGCCGGCGCGGGGCTTTAACACGGAGGCCCCGCCCCTCGGGCGTACAAAACCGGAGCCTCGGGCCGGGCCGCGAGAGGGAGGAGGGTGAGTGCCCGCCGCTGGCCGCAGCTGCCGCCAGCCTCGTCCGTCACTCCGTCCGTCTGTCCGGTCCACGCCGTCGCCGCCGCCTCCTCAGCCCGGACGCCCGGGGCCCGCCCAGCGCCGCCCGGAGCAGCCGCGGCCCCGCGAGGAGACGGGCGCCGCCCCCGCCCGGCCCTGCCCCCGCCCTCCTCCCCGTCTGTCCGTCCGTTCGTCCACCCGCCTGCTCGCGCTTCCGTCGTTCTGTCCGGCTGCCAGCCTTCGGGCTGGTCTCCCCGCTCCGTCCGCTTTGTCTCTCCCCGGCTCCCTGTCTCTTTGTCTCTGCCCTCGCGGTGCCTCACAGCCCCTCCCTCGCTCCCCGGTCTCGGGTCCCCCTCAAAGCGGTCCTCTCATCCCTCGGAGCCTCCCTTTCTGGGCACCCCCATTCCTCGGGACCCGCCCTCACGGTGCCCTCCCGTTTTGGGGGGCCTTTTCTTCAGAACACCGCCCTCATTCCCCCCACGACTCCTTTCTCAGCTTCCCGCACATCCTTTGGGGGTCCTCCCTTCCATCTGTCCTCAAATCCCTGCGGTCTTGCCCCTCTCTTAGCCCTCATTTCCTCGGGGTTTTTCCTCTCGGTGCCCCTCATATACGCTGGGACCTCCGAGATCCTTGGGGTCTCTCTCTTGGGACCCCCAAAATCTCCCCAGCTCCCAGACTTCACCCCTCCCTGCTATCCCTTGGGTTGTCTCTGTGGCTGTCGCTCCTTGTTCTTTCTCAGGCCTCCGTGGCCCCCCAGTTCTGGGGGTCGGGGTCTCCCGCTTTGCTCTCACTGCCTCTGCCCCTGCATCTGTCTCAGTGGTCTCACCACTCAGTGGCTCTTGTGCTGAAGGCCCCTTTTTGAGCCTGCTCCTTTCCCCAGGGCTCTTGGCCCCCTTGCTTTCTCTGCCCCTGCCCCCTGTCCCCCGTGCTCTCTGCTCCCTTGTCTCTCCCTTTCCCGTTTTCTGTCTCTGCCGGTCTCTGGGTCTCTGACCCCACTCTGGCCCTCATGGCTTTGTGTCTGGAGCTCTTGAAGCAATGTGAGTGGTGGGGTGTCCGGGTCGGGCTGGAGTCCGCCCGCAGGCTGGCCGCGGCGAGGCTCCATGGGGTTGGCGCTGGGGCTAGGGCTGGCGCTGGGGCAGGAGGCTCTGGACCCTCCCAACAAAGGGGCAGGGAGGGAGGGGCCAGGCCGTCTGGCAGAGGTGGGAGTGGGGGCGCCTTCTTGCTCGGAGGCTTCTGCTTTAGTTGCTTGAGTGTGTGTGAAGGGTGCCACGGGCTGGACGTCCTGCCCGCTTGGTCCTGCATGGCCTGGCAGTTTGTGATCGCTTGTGGGCAGGCCTGGGCTATTTTGGAGCTGGCAGGATGTGATATCACTTGGGTGTTTATTTAGACCCGGCTGGGGGTGGGGGCTGCGTTCTTGCCAACTTGAGTAATGAAATTTTGCAGGGGGTGCGGCCTTTTAGGCAGCTGGGCTGTAGGGATTGTGGCCGCAACTTTGCAGGCCACCAGACTGATCAGGTGAACAAGGTTATCATGCTGCTTTGGTCTTCCTGAGACTCTGCCAGGATGAGGGGAGAGAGTTGTTCTTAGCCTGACCACCCGTGAGTATTCCATGTGATGATCTAAGAACTCGGGGGCTTGATTCTGCCAGCTTCAAGCTGTGTAGGACCCGAGAAAGCCTCAGTTTCTCCATCTGTAAAAGGAATAATTGTGCTAGTCTCACCAGGTTGTCATGAAGACTAAATGAAACGTCTGTAGACATGTGCTGTGAAGTGTTGCTGTGTCTTTGAACTGAGCCCACAGAGGGCAAGCAGCTTGTCCAGACTACACAGCTAGTTCATGGTAGAGCTAGGACAGGGATCCAGCCCCAGGACTCCCCATCCAGAGTACTCTTTGCTCCATTTCCACCTGATTATTCAGGAATACACCCGCCCTTCCAATGGGGCAAGGAGCAAGCGGTCCCTTATTTATAACCTGATTCCTGGTTGTTCTTTGTCAGTTTGTAAAGATAGGCAGGTGTGCATAGCTGGATGTCTGCTCTGGGAGACAGGTGGATTTTCCATGTTCCATCCCATTGTTTGAGAGTGGGTCCTGCGTGGCCAGAGGCACTTGGGAATAAGGTCGGTCAGTTTGTGGTTGTGAACCTTGCCTCTGCTTTTCCGCTTCCCTGTAGGGTGGGGGACAAAGGCCCTAGCTGGGAGAGGCTCCACAGATGGGGGGGGGGGGGTGTCTGCTGTCATGGAGCCTAGGATGTCCTAGAGCTGAAGCAGGAGATCAGCTGTTGTAGCACCCTTGTCTTATGGATGAGGCCCAGAGAGGCCAGGGACTTCCAGTCCTGTTCCATGGCACTGCCTCTGAGGAAGTCACCGTTAGGCTGGTGTCCTTCCCCACTGGTATATAATGACAATTTCCAACATCCATTGACCTTTTACTGTGGGTCCTGTGCTGGACACACTACTCGGACCACGTGCAATGAGGAGGAAGAAGGGCTTGGTCCTTGGCCTGGAAGTAGGGGGTTGGGATTCTGGTCCCCACATCTTACCCACGTTCAGGGAGGCTACTTTCTCTTAGGCTTCAGCTTCCCTATCTGTAAAATGGGAATAAGAATCTTTGTTATAAAACTGGTTCTGAAATCATAGAATCCCTAAAGAAATTCTGTGAGACAGAATGCCGAGGTTCTATTCCTGGCTGTGCTAAGATGCGGTGTGACTTCAGACGAGTGTTCCCCTCTCTCTGTATTTTTCTTTCTGCAAAATGAAGGAGCTGGATAGCGTGGTCTCTTAGGTGCTTCCAGCTCTGACATTTCAGGATTCTAAGGTAACTCGGAGTCTACCTATTTGTACCTACATCTCATCTTACCTGCTGAAGGTGTGCTCGATCGCAGAACGAGAGGGAGAATGTGTTGAATGCTGTAGGGTGTGCACTGATCATGTGTTGTGGGGTTGCAGAGGAGGGAGAGAAATCCTGTGTGGGCAAAGGGTTCAGAAAAGCTTCCAGGGGGAGGCAGTGCTTAAGTTGGGCCTCTATGCCAGGCATGTTCTACCTCTAAGATAAACTGTTACAGGTGATAGAATTAATGTGGGATTGAGAGCCATAAACAGCTGGTGTTAACTGGTCTCCATCATTCGTTCCATGTGTGATCTTGGGCAAGTTACTTTGGGCTTCAAGTTTCCTCATCTGGACTCAAGATAATCATATTTACACTACAGGATTGTGCTGAGGATTAAGTGAGATTATATATTTTAAAAGTGCCAAGTACACAGTAGGCACTTAATAAATATGAACTTTCATCTCCCAGGGTTATCTGGATCACTTTTTTCTTTGTGGGAACAAGGTAGACCCAGCTTCTCCCCATCTTCCCCCCCTCCACTGACTGCGTGGGGGAGGTTTAGGTAACAAGGAAAGCACCTGACTGTTGTAGTAAACACTAAGAGTAATCCTCTAATCTCCCCCACTTGCTCTGTGAGCCATTGTGTAGTCTGTCAGGCGCTTTCCTGGCCATTGTTCCTCAGAATAGTCCTGGGAGGAAATCAGAAACCACTGGAGTTCTGCTTCACAGGTGAATGGAGAGTAGGGGGCCCAGAGAGGCCCAAGGACCTGTTCAGGGTCCCATAGTATGCCAGTGTTGGGGTGGGCTGGAGCCCAGACCTCTTGGCTTCTTCTCCCACAGCCCACAGCTTTGCTCCAGATGTATTGCTCCTGTCTGGTAGCCTGCCCCTCAGGCCTCCTTCTCTGGGTCTGGCATCTATTCGGCAGGGGAGGGTTTGCTTGACATTTCCTCAGCCTCTGAGCTCATCCCAAACTTCACCGGGACTAGCTTGAGGCCGGGCGGGGACTGAGTCACCACCTTCCCTGGCTTTCTCATCCTGAGCAGCAGCCAGACACACCCAGAGGCCCAGAGACCTGCTGGTTGTAGGACAGCAGTATGGCAGGCTTTCCTCTCCGAAGCTCAGATTGGTTCTAGAATGGCTCTCCCTGGGCTTTTAGGGAGAGGCTGCAGTGGTGGCTGCAGTGGTGGCTCCCCAGGGAGCGGGAAGCTCAAGCAACACTGAACAGCTGTTGCCTGGCCTTTCGAGCTCCCAGCCTTTATTTGTGCTGTACCCTCCCCCGTGGTACTTTCTCTACCCCTCAAGGCCCTCATTGTCAAATGCCACCACCTCCTCCAGGAAGTCTCTGATTGCAGCTCTCTCAAGTCAAACAGACCGTGAATTCTGTCCCAGGTCCACACTTGCTGAAGAGTGGTCACTTCCCCTCTTGGTGCCTCAGTTTCCTAATATATATAAAAAAAAAACTCAGGTTGCTTATCTTTATAAAGCTTAGGTTTCCAGGCTCCATCCCCGGAGAGTCTCCTTTGCCAGGTCCGGGGGCGGGAATCAACTTTACTAGTCCAGCCCTCTGGAGGAGTCTGATGCGGGGATCCTGTGGGCTGCACCCTGGGAAAAGCTGAACTGAGAGATTTCCTGGGTTTATTTTTTTTTTTTTTAAGATTTTATTTATTTATTTGACAGAAATCACAAGTAGGCAGAGAGGCAGGCAGAGAGAGAGGAGGAAGCAGGCTCCCTGCTGAGCAGAAAGCCCGATGTGGGGCTTGAACCCAGGACCTGGGATCATGACCTGAGCCGAAGGCAGCGGCTTAACCCACTGAGCCACCCAGGCGCCCCTTTCCTGGGTTTATATCACAGCTTGGCTCGTCCCCACTGCATGACCTTGGATTGATCAACTTTCTGCACCTCTGTTTTCTTTTGTCCCGTTGGGATGGAAATCCCTTCATCCCAGGTTGCCACGAGGGTGAGAACTCATGTAGTAGAGGCCCCTCAAGAAATGGAAATCTTTGTGCTCTGCTTCCAGTTACCAGGTGTCAGGGACTGTGCTGGGTGGTTTATAGCATTATCTGGCTGTGTTACTGTAGCAATCCCACCATGCAGATACCGGTATTTTCCCCCATTTTACAGATGAGGAAACTGGCTCCTCCTCATCTTTGTTTTGGGCAGGGTTGGTTGTTTCCAGAAGCAAGGTCCCCTTCCCTTGCTCAGCCCTGGGAGCAGACACTGTCGGACCTGGCCAGGGTGAGGGCTGTGGAATTGAACACCTGGGCAGGAATGCAATCCAGTTGTCAACAGGAATTTAATGAGGTTGATGAGGTGTGCAGGCTGAGCGCCTCTCAGGTTCCCGGGTTTCCCAGTCCTGGCTGTGGCTGCTTCCTCTCCCTCAGGTTGTACTGGCATCAGCCGGTTCCTCCCCCCGGATCCACTCCTGGGAAGGAAGGCTACCTTAAAAACAAACAATATCTGTGTTCTACAGCTAAAAGATCAATGTTTCTTGTTTCACAGTGAGGAAGTAGGCCCAGGTAAGGGGAAGGACAGGGACATGCCTGGGATCCCAAACCAAGGCCATGCCAGGGCTGGGTAAGAACCGTAGCCCTGTCTGCCCACCTAGGTCTCCATTTCTCTGTATCACGGGCCTCGGTCAGCCAGTGGAGAGGGGGAACACTGAGGTTTGGTTTTGGGAAGTTTTCTCACGGGGCAAGAGCAGGAGAAGTGGTCCTAAGTGTCTGGAGCTAGGGTTGGCTCAGCCTGCAGCCAGATGGGCTTGGAAAGCGCTTTCTGAGGCCTGCGCTCCCAGCCCTGGGCCAGGCTCTGAGAGGATGGGAAAGAACAGACAGGGCCTCTGCTCCTGGGAACTTATGGTCTGACAAGGGAGACAAGGCCTACAATTATGAGAGACTGTGTGACAGTCTGTAATTAAGCGTCTGCTGAGGAAAAGCATTGTTTAAGAAGGAAGAAGTGAGTGTGTGCCAGAGGAAACAAGAGCCCTTTTGAGGGGGGCTGGATTTGCAGAGACAGAGGGTGGGGCTGACATTCTAGGGAATGGTTTGTGCAAAGGCAGGGGTGTGGAGGCTGGAAGGTAAGCATGTATTTAGGGAAACAGTGAGTGGACTGGTTTTGCTGATGCATCAGGACTCTGGATGAAAAATCTGGGAGGGGCCAGGAAGTTGTAGGCAGCGTTGAACATCAGCGGAGAAGCAGAGGCTTTGGGGAGCCATGGACCGTTTTAGAGCAGGGGTAGCCCAAGAGGAGAATTTTCTTTTCAAGAAGGTAAATCAGGCTGGGTGAATTGGGATAAATAAAAATGGTGACAGGGAGGAAGCCTCGCAAGCATCCAGATGAAAGAAGAGCGTGAGGTGTGGGGTGGAGCCAGGAAAAGACAGTTGGGGTAGCAGAGGGTGCTGTGCCCCTCAGAGAGCCCATTCAGGGACTTATGGGCCAGAGGGAAAGCTGTTGGGTGTTGCTGCTTTGGGGGAGGAAATAACAGTCTAAGCAAATTGCTTGTACACCTGCTCCCTGCCAGGGCCTCTGTGGATGCTGTCAGAAATCCTCACACCAAGCCAGAGGCAATTGTACCCTTTTACAGATAAGGAAGATGTAGCTCAGACCCAGGGCTGGCTCTCTGCAAATCCTGACTCTTCCCACAGTTCAGCTCTGGTTTTTGGAAAGGAAACTCTTATTATTAGGGTCCCAGGAATAATCTGAGCCTTCTTGCCCCTTGAATTGGGGACACACAAATACCTCCCCTAAAGCCTACAAGCCTTTACTTTCTAAAGATCTGGAGAGTTGGGACTGGGTGCCCATTTAGACTTTCTTCAACGTAGGAGAGTCAGGGAAGCAAGAGGCCTTCACATCTTCAGTTTCGCTCGCCAGGCTGTGAGCAGCCTTCAGAGTCAGACCTCATACGTATCTAGTCCAACAATGGGCACATCCGTGACTAGGTCCATTGGGATTCTCAGCCAGCCGCCACCAGAGAGGGTGTTCCTTTGCCCAGCCAGAGGAATCCGCCACCCACAAAGGCAGGAAGGGACTTGTCCCAGGTTACTCTTGGCATTGGAGAGCCAGGTGATGGAGCCCAGTTCCCATTTCCCAGGCTGAAGCCAGGGGTACCTCCTGGGCAGAGAGAAGGGGAAGGGAACCGGTCCTTACTAAGTGGCTTCCATGGGAGGCCGCAAGGGTTGGTCCCAGTGTGCAGGTAGGAAATGGATGGCTTGGCCAGTCATTCTCCTCTGCGTGTCCCCCTGAGCTGGGCCTTGGGTCATGAGGCAGAGCCACCACATGGCAGGCGCAGCCTCTGAACTCTGCTCACCCCCCACCCCTCCTTTGCCTCCAGTAAACACCCCCAGGATCCATATGCCAGTCTACTTGGGCAGAGGCCAACCGTATGCAAGATAGGATTGTAACTGCAGCCCTCTTTTTCATACCAAAATCTAGACCGAGCTTTGAATGAGGGATTTTTGTGCTCCTTTCAAACAGACACAGCCTGAGAAAATACTATTCAGACATTGAAACAGTGGAGTAGAGTGGCCTGTACTGTTCCTTTCAAGTGTAATCATTCATTTGAGTAATTCTTTACCATGTGGCCTGTGCTTTCTCAGAAATTTGACCATTCGCACATATGTTCATTTTTCTATCTTACTTTCAGCACCTTGGTTCTGAAGCCTTACTGTTTGTTTAGCCTGTTTTTGATTTGCAAAGCACTTTCATCCTCCTCATCCCAGTCAATCTTCTACAACCCTAGGAGGTCGTTACTACGCTTGTCCTCCTTGTTTTGCAGAAAATGACTTGACCAAGATCACTCTGCGATTCATGGGCTGAGCTGCTTGTTTATTCAACAAATACTGAAGCTCCTGCTGAGGGCCAGGCAGTGAGCGGGCGTTGTAGTGGCAAGCAGAGCAGGCTAGAGGCGGGGTCACTCACCCCAGTGTTCACATATCCATGAGGCCCAGTCGGGACCTCCCCCGGCACTCCTGACCTGCACGCTGGGCCCTTTCCTGCACAGACCCCTGTAGTTTGAGCCTGGTGGCTTAGAGCTAGACTGTCGTAGCCCGTGAGCCCTCAGCCTAGAGCATCGTGGTAAAGCTAGCCAAGGCAACAGTCTCTGCAGACTGAACTTCAGAAGTGACAAAAGAGGCCTTTGGTAATATCTCAATTATTAACAAGAAGGTGAGGAAGGGCATCTCAGCAGAAGGCCATCTATCTGCTCCTCCTCTTTGGAGAGGTCGGAAGGGCGGTGGGGAAAGTCGCCTGAGGGCTGCTGTGCCTAAGATCCTGGCCTGAATTTTCTCTGTCCTCCAAATATTTGATTACAGTCTGCACAGGTGTGGAGCCCTGTGGCCATGTGCTGAGCTGGGGGCCCTCCGTTGCCTCCTTCAATATTAAATGAGATGAAATAAAGGCAGATCCTAGGATTTCTGGCCCAGCCCCCTCAGGTCCCATGAGTGGGAACCAAGTGTAAGAGAGGTAGGGACTTGCCAACATCTACTGAAAGAAACGATCCTTCCTCTGCCCCTCTTACCGGCCTGGCATCATTTCCCCACCGCTCCCTGTAGGAACTCTGAGCTGAACCTGTTCCACATTCAGAGCCCTCTTCAGGGGCTCTTCTATACCTTAAGGCCAAGTTTTGCCTGAGTCTTCCTTGACATTTCCCCCCCGCCCAGAGCCCTGTAGTGTCCAGGCTGCCTCCGTCTGCTCTCAGAGGTTGGCCACCTGTTCTAGAAGGTGAGAGCGGCAGCCTTTGAGGAGACTTCAAAATCCAGATGCCTGGGCCCTTCCCCCAGGGACTTTGATCCCTGAGCCATAGAGAGAGGTTTCTGTGGGTAAGCATTTTGCTGGAGTTATTTTTGTATATAGAAATTAGTTTTTATTGAAAAAGCAATACATGTATCTGTTTAAACACTTCAAACTCTGTAGAAAAAAGTGCCCAGTGGAAAATGTGTGTCTCTCCCACCCTCCATTCCTAGAAAATCAGTGTGAATAATCTTGATGTATCCTTCCAGAAATACTCTTCATATGCGGGCAACTGTGTCAATAACATCCTTTTTTATTGCACAAACAGTGGCATATTCTGTCCCTGCAGCCTATGGTTCTGTACTTCATCTTTTTTTTTTTTTTTTTAAAGATTTTATTTATTTATTTGACAGAGATCGCAGGTAGGCAGAGAGGCAGACGGGGTGGGTGGGGGAAGCCGGCTCCCCCGCTGAGCAGAGAGCCCAATGCAGGGCTCGATCCCAGGACCCTGAGATCATGACCTGAGCCAAAGGCAGAGGCTTACCCACTGAGCCACCCAGGCACCCTTACGTTGTCTTCTTTACGCAAGTCTGTCTCTGTTGTGGATGCACAGGTCCATGGCCCCCTTTTCCATGACCGTGTGACAGCCGCACAGACGGACGGACCACCAGGTGTCTGCTTGTCCTCTGCCGGAGGGCATTTCCGTTGTTTCCAGTTTCGCCGCTGTGAGCAGTGCTGTAGCGCGCACCCTTCCCCGCGTATGTGTATGTGGGTGTGCCTGCATGAAATCGTCACAAAGAGTCTGTGCACCTAACATTTTGTGAGATATTTTGAATCGCCTTCTTTTGTATCCTGAAAATGGGCCTTTTTTTTTTTTTAATACTCCATTTATTTATTTGACAGAGAGAGATCACAAGTAGGCAGAGAGGCAGACAGAGAGAGAGAGGAGAAAGCAGGCTCCCTGACAAGCAGAGAGCCCGATGCGGAACTCGATCCCAGGACCCTGAGATCATGACCTGAGCCGAAGGCAGAGGCTTATTAACCCACTGAGCCACCCAGGCGCCCCGAAAATGGGTCTTTTTTAAAAAGTACCCTGCCGGGACGCCTGGGTGGCTCAGTTGGTTGGACGACTGCCTCCGGCTCAGGTCATGATCTCGGAGTCCCGGGATCGAGTCCCGCATCGGGCTCCCAGCTCCATGGGGAGTCTGCTTCTCCCTCTGACCTTCTCCTCGCTCATGCTCTCTCTCACTGTCTCTCTCTCGAATAAATAAATAAAATCTTTAAAAAAAAAAAAATAAAAAAAAAATAAAAAAGTACCCTGCCTTCCCTAGATTCAAGTTCATTTCCTTAGTTAAGAACAGACTATTCTATGTCAGCCCAGACAAGGGAAGGGGGTTGGCCAGTGTCCCTCAGCAGTCCTCAGCCAATGAGGTATTTCCAGAGTAAGGTGCAGGTGAGAGGAATTGAGGAATGAAGGGAAGAAATGGGCTGGAGGGGACTCTGTTACAGGTACCTGGGGACTTGTTGATGACTTGGTCTCCAGGGAGAAGCATATTCCCCCCACCCCCCCACCCCCGCCCACACGGCATCCTCCTTCCGGCTTGGGCTGCACCTGCTTGGCAGCTGCTGGGCCAGCAAACTCGTTCATTCAGCAAATACTTACTGAGCTCCGGAATCCCATGCAGGCTGGGCCGTTGTGTCCCTGGCCTTCTCTGAGGCTCAGTTTGTTTTTTTCATCTGAAAAGTGGAGAGGTTCATCCATGCCTTTCTCATGTCCTCAGGCTAGTGGGAAGGTGTGGTAAGCCAGCCAGTGGAGAACCCCCATAAAATAGATTATAGTGGTCTTAGCTCGATACTGTGCCGGGCACCCTGGAGTTGCGGAGTCTGACGTTTGTTCCAGTCCTGGGCGGGCCGCCGTCAGATTAGGAGTTTGGGGGCAGCTGTTGGTGGCTATCTCCACTTGCCATGCCGGGACAGTCAGACTCATGCCTAGGATGCATTTGCTCTGCCCTGGCATGCTGGAACTCTCCAGGGCCCGCTCAGGATGAAGGTGGTCAGATGACAGGTCAGGAAGAGGTAGCCAAGGGGGGTCCCCACACCGAGGCCCGTTTTGTCTCCTCCAGGCCAACAGGAAGGTCCTTTAGTGTCCCCCACGGGGCATTTCTGCAGCTCCCTTTCAGCCTTCAGCGATGGTAGGGACAAGGAAGGAAAAGTTCTGTAATTTTTCTAGTTCAAATGGACTAGTTTAAAATCACGAGCCTAGCTCCTCCCTCCCATTTTATCAATGGGAAAACTAAGGCCTGGAGTTGAGGGCCTCCTCCTAGGTGAGTGGGCCGCCTTATTACTGGAATTAGAAGCCAGGGGTTCAGCCCTCCTAGGCCTTACCTCTCCCCATCTTTCCCACATCGTCCCAGTCTTTAGTTTCACTTTGGGGTTAAAAACCAAAGTGAAAGAGAAAGGCAAAACCGGAAGCAGCTGCTTCAGACCCAGCCCAGGCTGGGATTGGCCCTGGGGTACCCAGGCCTGAGCTAGCCTCCCCGGAGGAGGGAGGCCTCTTCTCCCTCTTGCTCTGAAGCCCCGGCAGGGGTAGGAGCCAGTAGGGCCCCTCGGGATAGGCGCCAGGCTACAGACAGGCGGTGGCGTTTTGGCCTGCCTCTGTCTGGGAGACGGCCAGTCGGACGGGTTCCCTGGTGAAAGTCAGCCTTACCCGGGTGTGGCCACAGGTGAGGAGCCTTTTAAACTCCCGTCCTTCCGGGGCAGGGCTGAGCTGGGGCTGAGCTGGGCCTGTGCTGGCCTGGGGAAGAAATCCTGGCTTCCCAAAACCAGCTTTCACAGAACAGTTCCACTCCCTGAAGGTAAGAGCTAGGGCCCTGTCTCCACTGTGAAGACTTTTAAACTTTCGGTCACCGTGGGGTGGGCACTTACCTCAACTCCTGGCGGTTTCTTAAGGACCCAGGCAACCTGAAAGCCTTTCTTGCCCTTGGTTCCAGTCCCAGTCCCCAAAACTTGGAGAAGACAGGGATTGGGGGAGCAGGAGGCACGGCTTCTTCCTGAGTTTGTGGTAACCTCAGGCAAGACCCTCTCCAGCTCTGGGCTTCTGATTCCCCGTTGGTTTTTTGGCAGGAGGAGTTCTTTCCAGCTCTGCTGCTCAATTCAGTCAGTTTTGCTGCCTTGGAAGCTAGCGAGTGCTTCACACCTGATTTGGTTGGCCTGTGTATGTCAAAGATTAACTGTTATCTAACTCGCTGAGGTCTTGAGCTCCTATTTCTCTGTGCTTTTTCTAAGAAAATTCTCAGCCTTGCCAAAGCAGATACAGTATCAATTTTGTTGTTTCAACAAATGAAGTTTCTGTGTACCTCTCTTGTCTGCACAATCACAAGATCCCCAGACACAGCCATTTTGGTTCAGGGCTGCTCCCTGAGGGCCCACACTGCGCCCAGGGTGGGTGATCAACCAGGCGGCCCTCGGGGAAGGACTGCACTGACGATCCATGCCTGGCCGTGCCACCTCTGTGGAAGGCAGAAAGCTGGCATGGATAAGGCCCAGCTGGAAGGCTGAGCCAGGCCGGGGGGAGGAGCCCACACCCCAGAGGTCTCATAGACCCGTGGTCAGGAGCTTAGCTCTGATGTCGTGTTGCTGGGGTTTAGGTCCTGCACCACCACCTAGAGCTTTGAGGCCTTGAGCAAGTTTTTTTAACCTCTCCAGGCCTCAGTTTCTCCACTTGCAAAATAGAGATAATATTACTGACATTAGTTTCAGTGTGAGGACAGGAGAAAAATGTGTGTAATGCACTGAGCCCAGTATCTGGTACAGAGAAACCACTGAGAAAATGTTAGCTGCTGCTGTTATATCCCAGGGGAGAGCGAAGACTTGAAATAGCTAAAGACTGTCCCTCTCCCGTGCCTGAGAGTTGTAGGTGGACAGGATGGGGTGTTTGGACAGACATCGAGTTATCGTTTGCCAAGTACAGGGCTCTGATGGGGACTCTGGCTGAATCAAGGCAGGCTTTCGAGAGGAGGTGGCCTTCCAAACCTCAGAAGTTGGGTAGGATCCAGGTGGACAGAGATTTTAAAGGGAAGACACCCTCACCGCCTGGGGTATGGGCGTGTCCCGGGTAGGGAAGAGAAAGGTGCTGTGGTTGGGACAAGGATGCAAGGGTTGGCTGCCCAGGGACCAAGAGAGCCAAGATCAAGCCAGAATGCCTGCCAAGGGCCATTAGAGTCCCTCAGGCTCTCATGCCAGAGCTTGTCTCTGGAGGGTCATCACTCCTGCGGCCAGTTTCCTGCTGGGGCCCATTACTGAGTGCGCTGCGAATAGATTGTGAATTCAGGCTCTCCTCGAACTTTCTTGCCTTCCCCTGTCTTCCTACACTTCATGACATGGTATTGCCCTGCATGGGGGTGTGGTAGCCATCTGGAGGTGCCTTCCTGCCTGCCTGGGGGCAGTTGTGGGCCAGGGTGGGGGAGGAGGAGAGGGGCTCCTCTGACA
The DNA here is from genome assembly GCF_002288905.1 of Enhydra lutris kenyoni. NCBI lineage: Eukaryota > Metazoa > Chordata > Mammalia > Carnivora > Mustelidae > Enhydra > Enhydra lutris. The sequence continues at coordinate 22,348,315 of NW_019154090.1, read as the reverse complement.
GCACCCGTGAAAGCCCGCTGCCTCCTCCGCTCCTGCTGCCCCAGTGGTTTCCTCAGAGGGGGCATGCAGAGCAGCCCACGGGAATGTGGTGGGAGGGAGGTTTGGGTTCATCCCAGCCGGTTCCGACCTCCGAACATCCATCACCTCTCTTTCCAAAGGGTCAGCCATTCCTGTGCTCAGAGAGCCAGGTGGTGAGCCGAGGGAGGGGCGGGAACAAGACACACTTGGTCGCTTTCCTCGAGGAGCTTCCATCCAGCTTGGAGTCCCCATCCCAGCAGGTGACAAATACACAAGATACTGTCTGCTTGCGACAGGAGCCCTGAAGGAAACAAATAGATGCTGAGAGGGCCATATTCAGAGAGGATGGGAACAGCATGTCTGGAAGGTGAGGTGGCCAGTGAGAAAGAGGCAGCCAGGAGCAGAGCGGGAACCGCAGGGGGGTCAGGACCCTCAGGTGGAAAGTGTTTAGCAGGGGCGCCTGCTTGGCTCAGTTATTAAATGTCTGCCTTCGGCTGAGGTCATGATCCCAGGGTCCTGGGATCGAGCCCCACATTGGGCTCCCTGCTCAGCAGGGAGTCTGCTGCTCCTTCTCCCTCTGCCCTGCCTCCCCACCCCCATCCCCACCCCCGCTTGTGCCCAGGCTTGCTCTCTCGTGCGCGTGCATGCGCGGTCTATTAAATAAAATAAAAAGAAAGGGGGTGCCTGAGTGGCTCAGTGGGTTAAAGCCTCTGCCTTCGGCTCAGGTCCTGATCCCAGTGTCCTGGGATCAAGCCCCGCATTGGGCTCTCTGCTCAGCAGGGAGCCTGCTTCCCTTCCTCTCTCTCTCCGCCTGCCTCTCTGCCTACTTGTGATCTCTGTCTGTCAAATAAATAAATAAAATAATAAATAAATAAATAAATAGAAAGCGTTTAGCATATTGAGGGTACAAAGAGAGGTTCCGTTGTATCGTTCTGTCGAGTGGTCTGCAAGGTCAGTCAGGGCCCCATCTCAGCGACCTTGTTCGCCCTGAAGCAGACAACTCTGCTTGCTCTGTAGGAGCCAGAGGTGTCAGTGGGTTAAGAGGTGTTTTTGCTTTTGTTTTAAAAATTAACATCAGAACTCCCAAATGCTTACCTTCTGATTGGTTTTCGTCCTGGTCCTAAGTCATCAAGAAAAGGCTTCAGCACTCCCTATTTACTACTCATGTCCTCTCTCAACTGCCTCACAGTTCACAAAGCTTTGTCGCTTCTGTTGGCAGTTTGTTGCAGGTTGCAGTTACTATTGCTGTTTTTAGACGTGATGGAACAGGGAGGTTGAGAGACTTGCCCAAAGTCACACAGCTTAATCAAGATTTGAAGTCTTGGTTCACTGTTCTCTTCCGCCACACTACTGTGTAGAAAGGCCAAAGCAGAAGTTTCTATTTCTTTTTAGCAAGGGTGCAATTCTAAAATGATCACAGTTAAAAAAGTTTTGGTATAGAATGATATACTAGTAGTTGTGTCCAGGCAATGAGATTAGAATGACCCCCGCCTCCATTTTCTGCAGTTATTTCTTTTTTAGTTTAAACTTTGTATTTCCACACACTTTCCTATCCACCTCTTTCCCAAGGTTCTGATACCAATACATCAAGGACCTCTGATCTTCTTTATTTTCTATTTGAATTTTGTCTTCTGATTTCTCTTTCTTGAATGTCAGAAGAGATTGCAGGCAGATTTTAGATCAGCCCCTGCTCACAAACATGTTTAACTCAAAGCAGAAATTTTTTAAATTCATGCTTATAGTAGTTTTAAATATTTTATTCTGTACCTTTTGGATTTGGGTTGTAAAACAGCAGCTTGATAATTGAGCTCATTTGTAAGGAATCCCTTAGTAGACTCCTCACTAGCCCCCGCCATTCTTAAGAGATTTGGGATAAAATGCGCGTAACAACAGTTTGCCATCTTACCTGTTTTGAAGTGTACAGTTCAGTGGCAGAAAGTACCGTCACGTTGTTGCCCCACCTCCATCCCCAGAACTCTTTCCGTCTTGCAAAACTGAAACTCTTCACCCATTAAACAGTAGCTCTGCATTCTGCCACCACCACTGCCCCCCCCCCCCCCCCCCCCCCCCCCCCCCCCCCCCCGCCCAAAGCCCTTGGCAACCACCATTCTACTTTGTCTCTTGGATTCAACTCCTCCAGGTGCCTCATTCACAAGCCCGTCTTAGGAGGATGTATTTGAAAAGGGGGTTATATGATATCTCTGAACAATGAAGTCTTTGGGTGGGGATTAATTCTCCCAGTTAAAGCACACTACCACTCACAGCTTCGTGTGACCACGTTCCAGCAGAGTTAACAGACTGATCACCTCCTGAGAGGCCCGAGGTGGCTGCGTGGAGCCTGGCCACAGCCCCCCTGTGGAGGCGGAATAAGAGGTTGGGGAAGTAATCGTAGGACCCAGGCACAGTTCCTCAATTAGCTGCTTACCTGCTGTGGGATTTGGACCAAGTCCCTCCACCTCTCTGAGCCTCGTCTTCCTCTTCTGAGAAATGGGACAATATCTCCTATCATGTAGACATCCCCAAATCAGTGAGGTAGATAGTGGACTTCCCTTGGCAGTCTTGGGGATCCTAGCGCAGTGTTTGATTGTGATTAAATGCAAGGGAAATGGAACTTCTGATCCCCATGGTACAGAAGCAGTAGAGACTTAGAAGTGGCGTGACTGGCCTGAGGTCACTTGGCACTTGGCATTGACCGTGCGCTGAAACCCAGCCACCCTCGCTCACAAGCTGCAGCTACTGCAGGCTCCTCGTCGGTCATTCTTTTGATAGGCAGGAGACTGTGAAACAGAGAGTTGCTTTCCCATCTAACTGGGTTTAAAACATTGCCCAAGAAACTCTCTTATTGGCGGGCCTACAGGGGAGGATGAGGGGTGAAGGTCTTGGTGGGGAGTCAAGGACAGGGATTCTGCATCATGGGAATAGAGTCCTACAGCACATCTGTGGTGATCGTCTCACCCAGGGACCACACAAACCTTGCACTTCGCTGTTACTCCCCATACTAGGCCCATGGCAAACCACACCAGTCAGTCACAGCACTCCCGCTGCGCCCGGACACAGCTCCAGGATCCTTTTTTTTTTTTTTTTAAGATTTTATTTATTTATTTGAAAGAGATCACAAGCAGGCAGGGAGGCAGGCAAAGAGAGAGAGGAGGAAGCAGGCTCCCTGCTAAGCAGAGAGCCTAATGCAGGGTTGGATCCCAGGACCTTGGGATCATGACCTGAGCGGCAGGCAGAGGCTTTAACCCACTGAGCCACCCGGGCGCCCCACCAGGATCCTTCTTAACACAGACATGTCCTCCTAGTCACCTAGAAGTAGCACACCCGTGCAACCAGTGCCACCTCCACCCTGACCATAGTCTCCAGCTTTCATAGATGGGAGGCAGTGCTGGGAGGGGAAGGGACTGTTTCAAGGGCAGGTGATGTCACAGGTCTCTTTGTGAGAGCGGAAAAGGGCCCTTGGGCAGGACAGCCCAAAGTCTGGGCAGGTGTGATGACTATGCTTGCAAGAACATCGAGGTACAACAGCTCCCAGAGGGGTAGAAGTTGTCGAGGTAAAGTCCACTTTCTTCAGGTGCTCTCTGGGGTGCTGGCTCGGGCTGGAGGTCTTTGTGGGAGTGTGCTCTCCACCAGCGGGAGGAGACCAAACTTGTCTTTCTGCAGTGGCTTCTAAGCCTTGAAGGAATGCGTGTGCGGTGGTGTTCATCAGTGAGCTCGGTGGTGTTCATCGGTGAGCTCGTATTTCTACTGTATGTGAGACTGGATGCTGGGAAGGTCGGGTTCTGGAGATTGAAACCTATAGGGTCTGCGCTACTTACCAGATAGAACGTGACTTGCTGTGTGACGCTGAGCAAGTCCCTCAACCTCTCTGAGCCCCCGTTTCCTCAGCAGCACGCGGGGAGATGGTGAAAACATCTCCTGAGGGGATCAAATGTAAGACGCAGGTGTAAGGACCTCGGACAGTGACTGGGCCACTGCAGATTCCTGAGCAGACACTGAACACTGGTAATTATGACCGTTAGCCGCCAATCACCCACTTCGTACCCTGCGCCATTGTCGGGGCGGGTGGGGAGGTTGGAGACCTTCACTTGGGTTAGGTGTTCTTTCAAAGAGATCTCCCCACATGTCACCATATTGGGCTTTCAGGGTGGCTGGGAAAAAATTGATCAGGGATGGGTCCGGGGGCGTGAGGAAGAAGCCTATAGTCGTGACTTGTCCCAGTGTCTCTGTCTTCCGCTTGCCGAGTCAGTTCCTACAGACGCTTTGCTACTTGCTGCATCCTCACGGGCTTCTTCCGGGGGAAGGCCCTGTAGGCCTATACCTCTTTTGGGGTAAAGTCAGGAGCTGGGTCGTATCTCCTAAATGTCAGCAGACCTTTGCCTGGGTGCCTGTTCTGGGCTGGAGACAGGATTACAGGGACGGAAACCACATAGTCACTGTCTTCAGGGGCCTCAGGGTCTAAAGGGAGAAGCAGGAAAGCAAACAGGTCCGTAAAACAGTGCGATGGCAAGGGCCCGGAGCACGGCTAATCATGGGGCTTGACCTAGCAAGGGAGCCGGTCAGGGAAGGCTTCTTGGAGGGAGTCCTGCCAGAACTGAGCTCTGGAGGAGGAGGCGGAATTGGGGGGGGGGTAGGACTTTGCAGGCGGGGAGCAGCCTGTGCAGAGGCCTGAAGCTGAGAATGTGATGTGTTGGCATGAAGAGGGTGCTGGGGAGAGAGGGGAGTTTGGCAAGGCAGGGACACCAGTGGTCACCAGTCAAAACTAGCAGACGGTGAGACAGCGATACACGTGAGGCGTGGAGGAGGTGGACAGCTGTGGTCCCTCATGCAAGGCGCTGACCCCACCTGCTGCAGGCCATCGACAGGGCTGGGATGGGGCAGTGGCTGCATGGGAGCCCGCCAGACCCTTTCCCAGCTGTCTTCTGCAGACACAGTGGTCCCGGCGCGGGGGGGGGGGGGGGGGGGGGGGGGGGGTTTTGGGCCGCTTCGGGGGGGGGGAAACGGGGGCCCGGGGGCGCCGGGGGGGGGGGGGGGGGGGCAAGGCGAGTGGCTATTGTTGGCCTGTTACGGATGAGAGAAACTGAGGCCCGGGAGCCTAAGTGGTACAGTGAGTGAGTACAGAGCCAGGGCTCAGAAGCAGGGAGCAAGTGCTGACCGATCTCCTGTTCCGAGGACGGGCTTATCGTCTCAGGTGGGGGCTCTGTGCTGCCAGACTTCCCGGAGGAAGGCACTGTAAGCCCCCTCTGTGCTGAGGCCCTGGTGTAGGTCCTCATGCCATTTCCCATGTAGCTGGGCTGAATGAACATTCTCCTCCGTCTTTTTTGCTTGTTGATAACAATTCTCTGGATGAAAAAAAGAGTTTCAAGTATGAATGTCACACACAATGTCTGATGTCGCATCCAGAACTGGGTGTGGAGTAGGAGGGCAAAGAAAGAACAGACAATTCCCGCTTGGGTGGAGTCAGAAAGGTCACACCCACGAGGGCTTGTGTCTTGTCCCGGCAGCCATCATGCCTGTGTCCAGCCTCACTGCACCCTCCTGGGCAGCTCTGCCCTCTAGAAAGTGCCTCCTTATAATGCAAAATCCGTATCCCCTTTCCTGTCCCCACTCAGGCCCACTCAGGCCGCAGTGTGATGACCTGGGGCACGTGGATATGTGACAGTCTCCTAGGTATTGGAAGACAGTAGCCCTGCTTTTCTGAATTGCCTGTTTTTTCCAGAACACTATCCCAGTCTGTCCAAGCCCTCCCTCATGTTGAACTAGGCGTGATTCGTGGTACACGTGTGTCACAGCCCGTCTGTGGCATATCTCTGACAGACAGCACTAATCAGTCACAGCATTCTTGATCAGTTAGTCCCAGCCTTCTTGGGCAGTGCTCCCCATGGTAGTGCTCCCGGTGGCTCCGCCCAGCAAAGCAGGCACTTTCTCGCCACTCTGGCATTCTCCTTCGAGTTTCCTCAGCACAAGGACTTACTCATCCCAGATCCTTCTGCCTGCCCAGGACCCAGTGTGTGGCTTCCCCGTGGGAAAATAGGCATTTGTCATCATGGGATGGATTTGAGCCTTCTGCCCTTGCGGATTGCCACCTTCTCGTCGGGCACCAGCTGGGCAGTGCCCCATGTCCAGAATTGCCAGCACGACCCACGGTGTCATCCTGAGTTCAGTGGGGGCTACCCACCCCCAACCTCCCTCCCCACCCCGGCCCCACGTCCTGTACCTTTTCTGTCAGGGCAGCCTCGGACATGTCTGTGGTGAGCAGGAGGTGCCAAGGCATTTTCCCACATGTGCTGCTTTCTTATATAATGGTCTAACTCTGAGGACCAGGCCCTCTCCCCTCTTCTGTCCCTGTCCCCGGGCCTGGCACCAAGGCAGGCAGCGTTGCCAGTGCTGACCTGACCTGAACCCAAGGTTTTCCCCATTCAGTTCCGTCCTGTTTTTTTCATCCCATCTCTCAGCTGCCCGGGCTTCTTGGCTCCTGATCCTGTCATCCGATATACCACCTGTCACTCTAGGCACAGTGAATGAGCCCGTTAGCACCTTCTTTCTATTCTGGGATCCTCTCAGTCATTCAGAATGATGAAAGAGGCCAGCAATTCGGGTGCATGGGGCCTGGCAGTGTGTCTGCCTCTGAACACAGGGGCCTGTAACAGCTTCTAAAAAGCCAGGCTTTTGTGACCCATCCCCGGGGTTTGACGTCAGCCCTCCAGAAGCAAGGGTGGGGGATTTTTTGTTTTGTTTTGTTTTGTTTTTTGACAGAGATCACAGGCAGAGAGGCAGGCTGAGAGAGGGGGGAAGGCAGGCTCCCCACTGAGCTGAGAGCCCGAAGCGGGGTCCGATCCCAGCACCCCAGGACCATGACCCGAGCCGAAGGCAGGGGCCTCAACCCACTGAGCCACCCAGGCACCCCAGCAAGGGTGGTTTTTTAAGGCTTTTTCTAAGTCGTATTTCCCAGACTGGGGCCCTGAGACCTTGGAAAGGCAGAAGTGAAGTCCACATGCTAGAGCCAGTATTTGAAAAACCAAATCTTGGATTCTCCCTAAGCCCTGCCCCCCCAACAACTCTCCACCAGGCCAGACAAGGGGCTCTACACATCAGCTTTTTACACGGCTGGAGCCACAGCATCCCGAAACCCTGGATATCATCTAGTGGTTATAGCTCTGACATACAATGAGAAGTTGTGATTCAGTAACGACAGCTTGGAAGCTGGCATCTCTTTAAAACTCCGACTCCCCGGGGGTGGTGGTAATAGGTGTCCTAGGGGGTAGGGCAGGGGCCCCTGAGCAGAGCTGCTGGCAAAGCACACTCTGCCGGCAGGTCTCGGAGGATAAATAAGATAACAAGACGATGTTTGTGGCAGATTCCAACACAGAACGGAAAGGGGGGAGGCGCCTGGCTGGCCCAGTTGGTAAAGCGTGATCTTGAATTTGTTAAGTTCAAGCCCCACATTGAGTATAGAGCTTACTTAAAAATAAAATCTTAAAGAAAAAAACAGAATGGGGGAGGAGTGAATGTTACCTGACACATTGCTTTTACTGGACACTGTTACAGTAATGGTAGAAATGGATTTCGAGAGCAGCATGCCATTTGGGTCCCCTGGTTAGGGGCTGGAGGAGGTAGGACTGCCTTCCTGAAAGCCTGGATCTGGTGGTCTCCAGGCCTGGAACCTGAAGGCATCTTCCTTTCTCAGTCTCTGGGGAAGAGGGGACATGCCCACATTCAGAGTCCCAGGCAGCAGTCCCTGCTCTGCCACTTGATCCTCAGAAAGCACATGTGCCCTTCTGATCCTCGATTTCCTCCTTTGTACTATGAGGAGGTTGAAGTCATGTGGTGGGTTTTGGGGTACTGTATGGGAATTCCATATGGAGGAAAAAAGGAAAGTGGGAGTCAAAGAAGCCTTCTTCAGGTTCCCCTGGGCTCTCTCAGAACCTGGTTTGAAAATTACTGGCAATATTATCTCCTAGGACCCTGGAATTTGGAGCCATCACCCCTTCAACCAGCTGTGTGACCTAGGAGAGGTAGCCTCACCTCTCTGGGCTTTACTTTGAAGCTGTAGTGAGAGCCAAGCTAGGGAAATCCTGGGCGACTGGGGAACCCATGTCAAGGGTTCTGGCTTCTGGTGAGAGGGCCAGGGTGTCTGGGACCACACACCTGGAGGAGAAGGCCTGTGGAAGGGCATTGAGCAGTAGTGGTCACAGATGGGGGTAGGGGCCACTTTTTCCTTCCATATGCTGTGGTCCTGGTCCAGGGGGCACCAGGCTTCTGCCCCCATGGCCAGCAGAGCCAGAGGCTGCCACCTTTTAACTTACTCAGGAAATCATCAAACCCTGCTTGAGGACTCCAGGAGTGGAAGCCTGTCTAGGTCCTGCCTGGGGAGCTGGCCTGGCCAAGATCGCAGCCAGGCCCTTCCGGGTGGCACCAAACTCCAGCCATGGGCCGTGTGGTGTAGTAGGAACTACAAGCACTGGCCCTGGAATCAGAAAGGCTGAGCTCAGATCCAGGCTTTTCCACCTACTGGCTGTGCGACCTTGGGTTACTCTCTTCTCTCTGAGCTTCCCTTTCTTCCTCTTTGAAACAGGAATGGTGGGCCGGTAGAGAGGTGGTGACCTGAAAGGAGCTCCGCCAGCTCATGGCCACCCTCAGCCAGGGGAGACGCCCTGGAGCTTGTGAAGTCTCCCGACCCACAGCTTCCTGTCCTGGAGACCCAGCTGCCCTGCACTCTGGGTCCGTCCGGCGGGCGTTGCTTAACCCTTCCTCTAGCCCCTCTGGCCTGAGCGTGTCAAGACAGAACCCTCACACAGCACAGCAGCTGTCTCGGGCGTGGGGGGTGGGGTGTAACCAAGCAGGTCCCACTCGGGCAGCTGCTCCAGGCCCACGAAGAGGGGGTTGGCCATCCGCACTCCGGACCCTGTCGTAGGTGCCGAGAACCTGAAACAGACCCGGCCTGCCGACCAGGAGGGGCTTTCTTCGCTTTCACCCAGCCAGACCCGAGACACCACCAGAAGTACCTCCTGGCTGCTTTAATTTCAAGGTTCCCAAGGTTGCCCTGCCTTTCCACGGGGGAAGCTCTTACAGACAGCCTTCCTGGGAGCGAGGGTAGGGGGGCTAGAACTCCAGAAAAAGCAAGGAGGTCTGAGAACCGCTGCTCCAGCAGTCACAGATCTGAGCTGAACTCATTCTGTTTAAAAATATGGGGGTTTTGGGACGCCTGGGTGGCTCAGTCAGTTAAGCCGCTGCCTTCAGTTCAGGTCATGATCCCAGGGTCCTGGGATCGAGTCCCGCATCGGGCCCCTTGTTCGGCAGGGAGCCTGCTTCTCCCTCTGCCTCTGCCTGCCACTCTGCCTGCTTGTGTGCACGTGCACTCTCTCTCTCTCTGACAAATAATTAATAAATAAATAAATTTTTTAAAAAGGCAGGATGTAGGACATCCTTGTCTTTAAAAAAAAAAAAAATATATATATATATATATATTTGGAAATCTGGAATCCAGATTTCTGACTTCTGTCACCCAGGTCTCCACGTGCCAGCTGTGGACCAGAGAGGTTAGATAAACAGTCTCCTATAGACATTTGAACTTGTGACCCCCATTCAAGGTCAGTCTGCTTAGTTTACAGCTGGGAAACAAAGGCTCAGGAAGGATCAGGCCCTGTAGAAGGTACTCTGCCCACCATGTCCGGTGTTGAGTTTAGAACCTGGCACCTTGGCCTCACAGAGCACAGCTTTTCCACACTGCCACTCCTCAAAGTGAAAAGCCTGCTCCCTCATCTATAAAACTTCAGTGACAATTATCTCCCCTCCCAGGCCTGTGTCTGGAATAAAGTAGCACCTGGCCAGGACTCATTCGGTAATGATTCTTTTAAATCTGAGCTTGTGATACGCCTTGCCTGGAAAATGTTACTGGAAGCACTGCTTGCTTTTCTCTCTCTGCCAGCTTTTAAGAGTGGTTATTTTCAAACAATTTCTGGTACCCGTTCCTTAGGGTTTATTGAGGTCTCATTCCCATAGCCTTGTTGCCCGACCTCAGGCAGTGTTGCTCAAGGCTTAACCTCCCACCAGACTGTGTTCCTGTAGTGTGCGCGCATGCGTGTGTGTTTTTTGGGGAATGACCTAAAAAGAGCTCAAAGCCCTGGGCATTGGATTCCAACTCAGACTCAGGAGTAGATCATTCTGCTTCCTTGAGCCTCAGTTTACCCAACTGTCAAATAGGAGGTTGTTCATTTATTCAGTAAGTATTTACAGAACCCAGGCATGTATTGGCCTGGTGCTGGGAGAGCATCGTAATTATACAAGATATTTAGGTCTCCACGCTCAGGAACCTGTATTAGATATTCAGGATCCCTTTCGGGTAGGAGGGAGAAGACAAGTATAAACCAGTAAGTTGATTAATGCATGAATGAAACAGGGTCTTCAAAGAGTAACAGCTTTAGACAGGGCAGTCAGAGAGGTCCTCTTGAGGACCCAACTCCTGAGCAGAGACAGATCAGGGTGGGAAGGAGCAGACATGCAGAGGTGAGGGTGGGGGTCATTTCGCAGGTTCAGCGGCCCTGAGGTGGGCACATGCTCAGAATGTTTGAGAACAGCAAAGAGGCTAGTGCAGCTGGAACAGAATGAGCAAGGGGAAGGCATAGGAACCAAGTGTGGAAATGGGAGGGCGGGTAAAGGAGGGTCCAGTTCTTACTGTAGACCAAAGTAAGTGGTGTGCTTTTTATTCTTCACAGAGTGGGGAGCCTTTGAAGGCTCTAGAAAGGGAAGGAAGTAGTCCATTTTTTTTTTTTAATTTTTTTATTTATTTGACACAGAGATCACAAGCAGGCAGAGAGAGAGGGGGAAGCAGGCTCCCCACCGAACCGAGAGCCCTATGCGGGGCTCGATCCCAGGACACCGGTATCATGACCTGAGCCGAAGGCAGAGGCTTTAACCCACTGAGTCACCCAGGTGCCCTTCCATTTTGTACTTTTTTTTTTTAAGATTTTATTTATTTATTTGACAGAGATCACAAGTAGGCAGAGAAGCAGGCAGAGAGAGAGGAGGAAACAGGCTCCCTGCTGAGCAGAGAGCCCCATGCGGGGCTCAATCCCAGGACCCTGGGATCATGACCTGAGCCGAAGGCAGAGGCTTTAACCCACTGAGCCACCCAGGCGCCCCACCATTTTGTATTTTAAAACAAACTCTTCAAGCTGCTGTTGGGAGAGTGTTTGTGGGTGGGTGGTTGGGCCACTGACAAAGCAGAAAGGCCAGAGGCCAGCAAGTGGCAGCCTAGACCAGGCTGGTGGGGAGAGAGAGAAGCCAGTCTCTATAAAATGTGCTTTGTTGGGGGGGCATTCCCAGGCTTCTGGAGTGTGTAAAAGAGTGCATGAGGTCACCGCTCTCTGAGAAGAAGGCCATTGTGGGGGAAGAAAGGATTCAGATTAATTCTGGACACTCTCAGCCTGGGGATGGCCTTGGGACTTCATATGGAGCTGCCCGGTGCACCGGGCTGTTAAGATAGGAGGCGATCGTGCTCCCGGCTGCGGGCAGGTAGCCCCTCTCCTGCAGGTCAGTTGGGAGGGACTTCATGAGGGATTCTGGGGGCAGGAGGAAGATGCCTCTGTTCTTGTGGTCCACACAGCCCTCAGGCCTCCTTGCCTTGGTCCCTGTCTTCCCTTCACCAGTGCTGTTTCCTCCGTCCTACTTGGCCATTTCCTGTCCCGCTCCTTTGCTCACAGAGGATCCCTTCACATTAAAACCCCTCCTTTTCTTGCCACTGGGTGACTGGGGTCCCCGGGAGGTCTCCCAGAAGATGATCGCTCTCTCTTTGATCCAGAAACCACGGTAACAGTAGTTGCAGTGGCTCAGCCCATGATTCTAATTTTAGTACGTGTGCTGCGAAGCGAGCACCCAGCCCGTGATGCTAAAGCGTCCTGTCTTCATCTCTTTGGCTCCTCCTCAGGGCGTATTGGGTATCACACCCCATTTTCTGGGTGAAATGATCCATGCGCCCAAGGCTGCTGCCTCCCCATGACCCTCACCCAGTTAGTGCAGTGGGTGGGGGCGTAGGGTAGTAGCCAGCCTTCAGGCAGCCCGGGTTTAAGCCCCAGCCCCAACACTGCCTCGCTGGGAGGTGAGCTGGGGCGTCTCCCCCCCGCCCCGAGCCTCTCTGTAAAATGGGGCAGTGACGGACCAATTTCGAATGCACCCATTTTGAGGATTCAGTTGGCGGGAGCGCAGTGCATACATATTTGCATTAGTTACATTCATGAAGTCTGACAATTAGGGAACGAGGACTGAACCATGGCTCCTGGGGGAAATCGAGGCCCTGCAGGACTCTGGTCTTAATTTCCACCAACCAATCAATACATAACCTTGTTTTCTGAGTCTTTCTGTTTAAAAACAATATACTGATGATTTATTCATGCTGAATTGGCTAATAGTGCTATAACTTGTGCCTGAACAAGGTCTGTCGGATACAGTTTCTCTACAGGCAAGTCATAGCTTTCTTGTGCTCAGCAATGCTGGATGGCACTTCAGTGCTATGGAGAAATCGCCAGCAGAAAGAACAAAATGTGAAAAAACATAGCCCTGAGTAGGCCAGGAAAATCCTCCTTGTTCACAGGATAAGAGCTAAAACAAGAAGGCTGGGCATCCCCTTGTTTCAGGCTCAGGAAGTGTGCCCTGGGTGTCTGGCAATGCCCACAAAAAGCCCGCGAGTATTGGCTTTGGGGTTACAAACCTGTTACCAAGTAGGTGAATTCACAGGTACGGTCACAGGTACTGACCGCAGATGAAGTGCTGGCTCGGGCCTGGCCCAGTCGGTGCTTGACGAGGGCCCCTGTCCGCACTGGAACATCACGAGCAGGAGTGCATCCGGGTTTCCGGACAGGACTCCAAGAGGGTGGCCGGGGCTCCCTGAGCTCTGTTGCTTTGTCTTCCCCAGTGTGCTGCCTTTGTGACCTCTTGGCTCCTACGGACTTGGGCGTCCGAGGCAGGTGTCGATTCTGGAGGCCCTAAAGGCCTCCACTGAAGGGTTTGTTCCAAGTCCATGGGGTGGGTTGTGGCATCATTGAAAGGTTTCAAACTAAGCCATGACATGGTCGGATTTCTCCAATGGCTGGCCAAGGTGGAGGAGAGACCAGAAAGACAGGACAGGATGTTGGGGGCCAGGGAGGAGCAGGCCAGGTGGTCTAGGGAAGGCTGGTTCTAGGTCAGGGGGACCAGGAATGGATGGGAGAGGCAGTTAGGAAGCACGTGGTTGTGGGGAGTGGTAGAGGGTTCCCGGGAAAACGCTGGGGTAAGATGTGCCGCCGGGCGCTCTCACTGGAGTTTGGACGTCTGACGTTGCCAGCTCTGAAGGCACAGGGAGGGAGGTGGCTTCCAGACAGACCTGGTGGGAAGGTGGGGTGATGTGAACTATTGGCAGGAATGTGGCTCTAAGCGGTCAGTCTGTCCCTGATCCTGACCTAGCTGCTCGCAATTCCCTCCCAACTTCCTCTGTTGCAGGGGAGGAAACAGAAGAAGGGAGGCCTTTGAGGCTGGTAGATGGAAGCCTTGAGCAGGTTTTCCCGCAGCACACAAATGTGCGTGTAGTTGTGTCGTTTGACAGGTTGCTCACTGGTGAGAGAGGGAAGGGGAGCTTACAGGCCCTCAGCCCTTCCTGGGACAAGAAACCTGGCAGGGCGGGCAGAGGGAGGAGGCAGCTCTGGCTCCGTGGTCAGCTCTGTCTGTTCACGTGGGGCTGATGGGGGCCCCACGGCCTCTTCTGTCAAACCTGCTGCCGTGGCTCCCACACTGTCTGGGGCCCCCTGCATCCGTGCCTCTTCAGGAGTCTAGGCCTCTGCTGCAGCTCCCCTGCCAAGCCTGGGCGTCTGGTTGCTGGCAGCAGGAGGGCAACACTGGGCTCCAAGGCCCTCGCAGGGGCCTACCTGCCTGGGGTTGTTGCGTCTCTATCTCTTGGGAGATGGAGTCACAGCCATTCTACTGAGCGCCGAAAGCTCTGGTCATCTTGTTACATGTTGATGTTTAAAAAAAAAAAAATGAAGAAATGAAATAATTCTGACCTGATAGAGTTTGCTGGATAAGATCTTGAAGCAGAGGCAGAAATGAGACAAAGGGAGCTTCTACTTAGAAGAAGCAAGGACTTGTGCGCTGTGGGGCAGGGAGGCTGGGCTGGATGTCTGGGGCCGGGGGCAGACTGCATGGAGGAGGCCTTGCACAACCGGCTCCTGTCTGAGCCTGGGCTTGCTGGACTGGCGGAGCCAAGATGGGGGCAGGGAAGCATGCAGCCCCCCTGGGCGGTGGCTTAGTCTGTGCACTGCTGTGGCTCAGCTGGAGGCATGTTCACTCTCCAGCTTCCTGGGCAAATCTGAAAGTTTTCCAGAGTGAGCAGACAAAAAAGCTGGACCCACATGCTATGTTATTATAAATCGTGGCACATAGAATGTCTCCCCCGGGCAGGGAGGGCCGCAGTCTCATCCTGGAGGACGCGGTGCTGGCCAGGTCCAACATCTTGGGTCTCTGGGCCACTTGCCCCCCCTCTAAAATTTAACTGGCATATGATGATTGTGTACCCTCTGGGCTGGGCCCTGGGCTGGTGACACCCATGGGACACACGTTCAGTCAGGGTCACAACCACAACCCTTAGTGCTCCAGCTGACCCACAGAGAAAGGAGAGGAACACTGCCTGGGCCAGCAAGAGCTTGTGGCAGAGGGACTGGCCGAAGGACCTGCAAAGGGATCCTGACAGGCCAAGTGCATGTGCAAAGGCTTGGGTGCATGCAGAGTGTGGTGTGTTTGGGAAAGCGTACATTTGCTTCTCTGAAGGTGGGAGGACAGGAGACGAAGCTGCAGAGATGGGTGGTCAGTCGGGACCAGGCTTTGGAAAGGGCTCCCAATTGGGGAGGAGACAAAAAGCTTACATACTCCAGTCTTGGGAGTCTTCACTAAAGCTAAATGACTTGGGACAACTAAAGGGTTTTTATAGCAGGGCTGAGGTTCATTTTCTCATTCAACAGATATTATTGAGAGCTTTCTGGAAAGCTTGAGGTAGTACCCTGGGCCTGGGATATGACCTGCTGTGCCAAGACAGACAGAGTTCCCCCAGCAGCCCCAAGCCTATAACCATCAACAAGTAAATGCCTAAGTGAGCGGATGACAAATGTGACAGGTGCCGTGATTGGGATGCTGGCTGATCTGTGAGTAGAGGGCAGTCAGAGGAGACCTCTCTGAAGAAGGCACATTGGAAGCGGGAGGAGTGGGGACTTCCCAGGTAGAAGGAGCAGCGTGTGTAATAGCCCCACAGCGGGAAGATGGGCAGTGGGGGCAGGGAACCCAGAATGGCCAGAGTGTCACGTGGGAAGGGCCAAGGGCAGTCGTGGGCCTGTTTTTCATCCCCTTGCCCTGGAGAAAGACAGTGCTCAGAGCTGAGGGACACCTGCCACCCAGGGAGCCCCCCAAGGCACTGAAATCCTCCCTGTTAGTCACACCACTTATCTGACTGTGACCTCTGCCCCAGGAGACGTAGAAAATCCAAGAGAAGTTCACCTTTCCTCTTCTTATATCTGGCCATGTGGCCTGGCCCCTTGCTAGTTCACTTTTCCTCTGAGTGTATGTCAGCAGGACTTTGGACCTAGACAACTCTGAGCGAGAGGCTGGAGGGTCAGTCCTGTGTCCAAGCTCCTGACTGTGGGCACCCCACCAGCCCCTGGCAGGGACGCCTCTTCCCCACACACATACTAATGACAGACCACGTCACAGATGGGGACAAGGACCCTGACAGGTCCCACAGCCTCGGCCAGGCTTAGAACACAGTTCTTGCTCTGCTGGGCGCTGTTGGCCATTGGCTTCAATGAGCTGCTCTTAAGGTCCAGCTCTTTCAGGAAAACTTCCCTGGGGTTGGTCAGAGAACCAGCCCAGCCTGTTCAACCAGTGACCCAAGGGCGGCTCACCACTGCCCACCCCCAACTCCAGGTCTAGCTCACTCTGTACCAGAAACTAGTAGGAGCCATGCCAGCCCGGGGCCTGAGCCTTACTGTTTATGATGTAGCCTGTATAATCCCTCCCTGTGGCCACCAAGTTAGTATAGGACAGAGCTGGGATCTGAACTCAGGCTTGTCTGGCTCCCTATTGCCTTCTGTCTTCTGGCTCCTTCCCACTAAAGAAATGACTCGCAAATGGTAGAATTTCAAGCAGTGGAGAGAAGGGATTCAGAGCAGGAACCCCCTACCCTTGAATGAAAATGAATGGGAAAATGCTTTTGAGTTTGTCAGGGGCCGTGTGAATATCGTGTATTACATGGGTTAGAACCCCTCCCCGCCCACTGAACAGAGGAAGGTACTGGAGAGTCCAGAGTGGGCCAGGACTTCCATGAGTAATTGCCAGGGCCTAGAAGGCAGGCCTCTGCCTTTAGGCTTTTCTCCCTCCAGCAGTTGGATCTCAGCTTGGACATGCCCCCGCAGGCAGACTCCAGAGTCTAGCAGGACACTGCGAGGCACAGTGCTCAGCAGGGGCCCCAGACACCTGCAGCCCCCTCCTAGCAGGGAGGGGCCTAAAGCCAGAGCAGCAGAGTGAGGGAGGCTGTGCAGCTGAACAGATGGGGGGTGCCACTTATGTCAGCAGCTCTAGGTAAGTTATCTGACCTTTGTGACCCTCACATGCCCCACCTGTAAAGTGGGCACAATCCTATCCCCACCTCAGAGTCACTGTGAGGTTTAAATTACAAAGCCATAAAGCTGCTGAGTACAGCTCAGTGAATGACCCAGCTTGGGGCCGTGAGCCCGTGCCTATGGCCAGCTGCCCCCTCTTCCCCGAGCAGGCCGGTCCCTTCTCCTGCAGGGCAGTATGTGGAAGGGTCATGCTCCTGCTGGCCACAGCCCCGCCTTCTGCCTGCCTTGCTGCCTGTCTCCTTCCGCCCATGGGCTGCCCTTCTCAGGCTGGTAGGGAGAGACTCGGGGTGTGTCTGTCTGGAGGGATCCCTGAAGTTTTTGCAAGGCTTCAGCAGGACTGGGAAATTCTGAGCAGAGTGGGAACTGAGTGCTCCTGGCTCAGAGCTCCCAGAACCCTTTGTCACCTCCAGACCCAGGCGTGAGGCCCAGCTCCTGGCTCCCAGGCTCTTCCACTGTGGCCCCTGTTACTGTTCAAGGACTCATTTCACAGCCCGTTCTCTGCTGAGGCTCCTAGTTTTCCTGGAGTCTGTATAGCGCCTGACCTAACACGTGTCTGTCAGATGAACCGACAGAGAGAATGGCTCTTTAAATTTTTTATTTTTAGGTGATTGCCATTTACAGGGTTGTAAGAAATAATACAGAGGATCCTATCTGCTCTTTTCCCAGTTTCCCTCGATGGTAAAGTCTTGCACAACTAGCAGAACATCATAACCAGAGTATGGATATAGACACCAGCCAGCTGGTCTTACTCAGATCCCACCATTTTCCCGTTACTCACTTCGGGTCCAGTGCTGTGCGGGTTCATGTGTCCGCCATCTGTCCCACTTCTTAGCACACGTAGGGTCCTTGTTACCCTTTTATAGCCACACCCATCTCCCTCCCAGCCTGCGCATCCCCCTCTCCCCTTCATCTCCCTGTCAACCACTGACCTGTTTCCCATCTCTATCATCAGGCCATTTCAAGAATGCTTTATAAATAGAGCTGTATGGTAGATACCTTTTTGGGATTGCTTTTTTCACTTGGCATAATTCACTTAAGATTCATCCAAGTTGGTGCCTGTACCAGGAGCTGGTTCCTTTTCATTGCTCAGTCGTATTCCACGTTCAGGATGTGCCACAGTTTGTTACACCGGTCACTGAAGGGCATCCAGGGTGTTTCTAGTTTTGGGGCCAGGACAAGTAAAGCTGCCATGAACACTCATGTAGGAGTTCTTTGTGAATATGTTCCCATTTCTATGATAAAAAAAATGCCCAAGAGTATGGTTGCTGGGTGGTGTGATGATTGCATATTTAGTTTTAAAGGAAACTGCCAAAGTGCCCCTGGCTGGCTGCCAATAGAGCCTGTGACTCTTGATCTCCAGGTTATGTATTTGAGCCCCTAAGTAATACAGATTACTTACAAATAAAATCTTAAAAAAATAAATAAACTGCCAAACCATGTTCCAGGGTGGCAGTACCATTTTGCATTCCCAACAGCAATGTATGAGTGATTGTTTCCCCGCATCCTCACCAGCACTTGGTTTTGTCACTGTTTTGCAATTTAGCTATTCTGATAGGGCTGTGTAGTGATTCTCCCCAGTGGCGGACGGATTGTGCTGTGCCTTGCCGCCGCCCCCCGCCGCACCAGGCCTGGTTTTGTGGGTTTCTGCTAGGCCGTCGGCATCATGGTGATCAGTAGCCCCTTGAAGGCAGAGCGTAAAGTCACTCATCTGGCTCCCACTCCCAGCCTGGGTATAGGTTTGTTTTAGTCCTCATGGAGGAAAGGGCATTTGCTGTCGGATCTGACCCCGCCCCTCGAAGCAAGTAGGGAGTGATGTTTGAATAGCACCTTCTGTTTCAGACAAAGAGCTGAGCATTTAATAAGAAAGCAGGGGTGGGCCTTCAGCGTTCTGTGCCCCTGCTGTGGGCCAGCCCCAGGCCAGGCTGGAATGAGATTCAGACCCCCAGCTCCCACCCTGGTAGGTCCTGGTTCCCTGAAACATGGTGGAGAATGGGGACTCGGACCAGCAGTGGTGGAGTATTGAGGGAGGCAGACTGGTGTATGAGGTTTTTCACGTTACTGGGCGGAATGGGGGGGTAGGGATAGCAAGATGGGAGGATAGGGTTAACTGGGCCCTAAAAGAGGTGTTGGTCTTTGACCAGACAGGGAGGGGGTATCCAGAGGGAAGGTAGAAGAGGAAAAGTCCAGGGGCAGCAGTAGGTCTCTCAGTGAGCTTGAGGAGGAAGCAAGATTAACATTCCTTAGCATTCCTGTCCTCTACTCTGCAGTCACTGCCTCCCCTGGCACTGGATCAGGCTGTGTCACAGCCTGTGGCACCACGAACTTTATCATCTAGCCCAGGCCCCAACTGGAAAATAACCTTTGTATGGGACTATGAGGTGGAGGATGTCTTTGGCCCATGCTGGCATCCCCAGCTAGACATGGCCTTGGCCTAGCAGGAGGGTGGGCAGGGCCTGTGTCTGTCTTGGTCATTGCCATGTCAGACCCCAATTCTCCTGCTCCAGAAATCCTTAAGGCCAGACCTAGGGCCAGTCAAGTGGGGCCTCAAACTTGAAAGAGATTCAAGAGGGTTGGGATTTTACCTTCTCCCTGCCCTCCTCTCCCATCTGCAGGTTCATCATGCCTAGTGGCGTATAAGAAGACCCCACCACCGGTCCCTCCACGTACCACGTCAAAGCCCTTCATCTCTGTCACGGTCCAGAGCAGTACTGAGTCTGCCCAGGACACCTACCTGGACAGCCAGGACCACAAGAGTGAGGTGACAAGCCAGTCGGGCCTGAGCAACTCGTCGGACAGCCTGGACAGCAGTACCCGACCGCCTAGTGTGACACGGGGCGGAGTCACCCCAGCCTCGGAGGCCCCTGAGCCACCCCCAAAACATGCAGCTCTGAAGAGTGAACAAGGGACGCTGACCAGCTCCGAATCCCACCCTGAGGCCATCCCCAAAAGGAAACTGTCATCTATAGGAATACAAGTAGGGGTCCCTTTCGCACTCGTGTCCTCAGCCCACTCTGTGCACCTGCCTGTGTGTAATTACATCTGGTGGAGGCCCGCTAGGTCTCCGGGGCAAAGTGGTTTGTCTGTATTTTGGGGGGTTGGCCCCACGTGGCCGGCCAAACCAGATTCCACCCACAGCCACACATTCCTTACATTTGCCCACTCACGTTGCAGTCTGCAGCTGTGGGCCCGTGGCCCTGCTCCTGTGATGGGCTGCCCCAGTGAATGTAGTTACACTCAGCCAGCCATCTCCTGTCCACTGTTCACTTGTCCACTGTCTGTCTGTCCACTCCACCCTTTGCCCTGTCAGCCAACGCGTGGGAGGTGGGACTGGCCTAACAGTTCTCTAATCCAAGGTCAGCTCGGGTGCGGAGGCCGCAGCCCCGCTTGGCGGGGGGAGCAGCATGGAGCGTAGACGCCGAGGGGCCTGGGGCCCGGGACCCAGAGCCCTTGAGCCATGGGGGTTGCTTGAGGGGAACATTACCCAGAGCCCTCTCGGGCCCTGGGGACAGGTAGGTGGCTCGAGGCACCAGGCCCATGTCAAATTGAGAAGTGTGATGCTGGTCCTGATGCCTCCCTCCACAGGAAGGGTATCCAGGCAGATATTTCCCCAGGACCAAGTGGCCAAAGCCAGCAGAACCTCCTGGAAGCCAAACTCACTGTACACCCACAGCCGTGGCCCACAGCGGGGCAGGGCACACCAGCTTCCCCTCCACTGCTTCACTGCGCCTTCTGCATGCACCAGACAGCAGCACTCTGTCTTCTGGCAGCCGAGCTGGGGCACCTGGAGCCCTGCTCTGGCCGGGTCTGACTAAAGTGGACCACACTCCGGGCAGGGAGGGAGGGAGGGCAGCTACAGGGAGCCTTGAGCTTGGGGAAGGCGGACCCCTCAGGGAGGTCAGGTTGGTGTGTGTTGTGGCTTGGGGCTGCAAGGGCTCCCCTGAGCAACCAGATACGGCCAAGTGGATGGCAGAGAGCTAAAATGCCCGAGGAACTTGAGACACGGAGGAGACCAAATGGCTCTGACCAGAGAAGACTCACTAGCCAATTTCTTGCACTGTCCTGAATTATTTTCCCCCTAAGAGGTAACTCAGGGCTTCAGTTTCCCCACAAATACAGGAACAGAGTTGTCCAGGAGACTAATGGTTTCTGGGATCCTTCATAAGGAGTCCAGCCCCTGCCCTGTGCAGCTGCTCCAAGAGGGATTCTTAGAGACATCAGAGTAGCCTAGTCTCTTGGGTCTTGTCACCCAGGGTTGTTGTTTGGGCAGCCCCACCCTCTCCTTGGCCAAACCAGAGGCTGCTGTCTTCCGAAGGTCTGAGTTAGGTTCACCGTTGGTTCCTTTCATCTAGAAAGTCACATGGGGTTAAGGATCCTAGCTCTTGGATCCATCCTGGGCTTCTCCTCCCTAGGATTAATCCCCTCCCCAGGCCAAGCTCTTGTCGCAGCTCTTTGAGATCCATGACGGTGCACTTCCCTAACAGACTCTTACTGTAGGAGGAACGCAACCGTATCCGCATGGCGAGGAGCCTGGTGCCTGGCCCTTGCCCCAAAAAGCCTTGTGACCCCTGCCATATCTGTGAAGACAAGGGACTGGGAGTCCCCAGTTTCCAAGGATACCCTGACAACCCTCATCCCACCCCTTGGTACCCTCATTCAGGAGCAGTGACGGAAAGGCTGGCCTGCCTGCTTCATGGCCATGCCTCTTGGTCCCAGAGAAGAAAGGCAGACTTGGGGCATGACTGCTGCCCGGTTTCCTTCCACTTTAACAGGCGTGTAGAAAAAGTGCTAGCTTTTGCACTCGGCCCTGGCCCTGGTCCTGCCTACTGCTCCCCAGGCCCACCCACTGTTGAAAGTAACTTCAGCCATCCAGGCCCAGGGATGGCATCCCAGAGTGTCCTGGAACCTCACCGGCTATCACCTTGGGGTAGCTTCCAAATCCAGAACCGCTGTCCAAGGTTTGTCCCTGATACAGGCGCCTCCAGCCTGCCCTTCAGCTGCAGGGTTGGGGGGAGCGATCTTTGCCTCGAGACAGCCCCCAGCTTTGACTACACCAGATAACGGCTGTGGCTTTGTGTGTGTGTGTGTGTGTTTTCTTTCTCTCTCGTCGTCCTTCTTTTTTTTCTTCTCTCTGATGCGTGTAAAGGAGAGGACTAGAAGGAACGGTTCCCACCTCTCGGAGGACAACGGACCCAAAGCAATCGATGTGATGGCACCCTCCTCAGAGTAGGGAAAGCCAGTCATCTCCACCCCATCCCACCTCCCGCCCACCTGCCCGCCCGCCTCCGCGCGAATGAGCAGTGCCCGGCTTCACTGGGTCCGGCCTCGGGCCCACGTGCAGTGTCCGCATGCCTCGTGCCTGTCTGTCCTTCTGCGTCGTCCCACTAATGTGAATTTCAGCAGCAAGTGTGGTGTTTGTTTTTTATTTTTGTCTTTGTCTCCGTGCCGTTGCTGTCGTTGTCCTTCAATAAGGTTGACTGCATTCAGCCAGTGCCAAAAGAGGAGCCCAGTCCCGCTACCAAATTCCAGTCCATCGGGGTTCAGGTAGAGGACGACTGGCGGTAAGTCGCACAGAGGTGGTGGCTGCTTCTCCCCCTCCTCTCCCTCCCTCTGCTCTCATCTCTCCTGCGCCTTCTCCTCCTGCTCTCCCTAACCCACTTCTCCTTGCTGGATTTCTAATAACCAAGCTGGGTTTGGGGTTCGGGCAGTGGCCCAGGCATGGGAAGCTGGGCGGGCCAGTAGTGAGCGCTTGCTCTGCGAGACTAATCAGCCCGCGGGCGGGGGGGACGGCGAGGCCAGCAGAGACATGGCCCAGCACCCCAATGTTGGTGGTCTTCCTGGCCCCACTGCAGTAAACAGGCAACCTTATGACCTTGTCCGTGTGTGTGTGTGTGTGCGCGCGCGCGCGTGTGCGCGGATGGGTGGGGCGAGGGCTGAGCAGAGAATGAGACGGGGGCTGTGGGACCCGCTTCAGGTGCATGGTGAGCAGACGATGCATCCGTTTCTCTGTCTCCCGTGTGTCCGGGTCGGGGTGGCCTCTGGTCTCTGGCCCTCCTGGTGACTCTCACCTCTTCCTGTCCCCCCCCCCCTTCCCCCCCCCCCCCCCCAGCCGCGCCCCCCCCCCCCCCCCCGCCCCCCCCCCCCCCACCCAGCCCCCCCCCCCCGCCGCGCATTTTTTTTTTTTTTTTTTTTTTTTTTTTTTTTCCCCGGACTGTACCCCACACCCCAACTCCATCAGCATCGATGCCGGGCCTCGGCAGGCCCCCAAGATTGCCCAGATCAAGCGCAACCTCTCCTATGGAGACAACAGCGACCCTGCCCTAGAGGCGTCCTCGCTGCCCCCACCCGACCCCTGGCTTGAGACCTCCTCCAGCTCCCCAGCAGAGCCAGCGCAGCCGGGAGCCTGCCGCCGGGACGGCTACTGGTTCTTGAAGCTACTTCAGGCAGAAACAGAGCGGCTGGAGGGCTGGTGCTGCCAGATGGACAAGGAGACCAAAGAGAACAACCTCTCTGAAGAAGGTGAGTGCTGCAGGGATGGCCCCTGGGCTGGAGGGAAGGGGGCCTGGCTCATGGCCCAGGTTCCCTTCTCAGAATGGAGGCAAGGCCTAGAGAACGCACTGAGAGCCTTCCCATAGGAACCAGGTGGCCTGCCGGCCGGCCTCAACCCTCCCTGTTCATGTCCACGGATCTCGTCCACAGGTCCCAGCAGCCGTGCGTTCTGGTATTTCCTACTGCGGCTTTTGTCTTTTAAATGGGATGCCTTGTGTTTCCTCTCAAATTCATCATCAACATGGAGATTTCCTGCTCTGAGAGAGGAGCAGTTAGCTCTGTCACGTCTGCCTCCATGTCGGACACCACCATTTGGGGTTAAATAACCACCAGTAGTTCTGGGCACCGTGAGGATGGAAATACCGATCACTGCAGAGCCTAATAGCGTCCGATGATGATATTTCCTTTCCCACATTTTATTTTTCCTAAAATGAAGGACTGCCTCATCTTTTTTACACTTCATTTTTTAAGCTCTAATTTGTTACTTTCTGACACGTCCCACCACATCTGCCAGCCTACGTCGGTGTTATTTCCCCGATATGCACACATATCAGATAACCTCATGATTTCATCTTTTTCCCGGTGCCCTCTAGTTCTCTGTTCTCATCTGGCCAGTTCACTCTCTGGGCCTGTTGCCTAGCTGCTGTCCAGAGACTTCCCTTTTTATCACCTGGGCCTGCCCTTGGCCACTGTCCCATGGTGGACACCCCACTTTCCAGACCACATGGCCTTCTGCTTTCTTGGCTGTAGTCCCTCATTTTGCTGCCACACACCTTCAATTCGAGATAAATTTTTGGAAACTCTGTATCTTTATTTAGACCTCACATGGTTGGGCTGGGTGTAAAGCTGAAAATAATAAATTATGTATGTAAATGTGTAGATTTATAGGAGTGTGTGTGTGTGTGTGTGTGTGTGTGTGTAAAAATAACCTATAAATATATATACCTCTTAACACACACACACACATATACATGTATGTATGTATATATGTGCACACATGTACATACATACATACACACCTATAAACATAAAGTTGAAAATCATTTTCCTTTAGAATCTTTAAGGCTATATTGTGTTTAGCTTCTGTTACTTGAACTGAAGAGTTTGATGCATTCTGCTTCTCAGGCCTTTGTGTGTTTTTTATCAATGGAAGCTGTTAAGCTCTTCACTTGACCTCTCTTGTGAAATTCCTCAGTGCCATGCCGAGGACTGGGGCCTTGTTCATGTGCCAGCAGCGGATAGGCCCCTCCTAGGTGGAGACACAGGTCTTTTGTTTCTGAGAAATAGCCTTGCATTAACTTTTAGGTGGTTTTTTGTTTTGTTTTTTGTTTTTACAATTTTCTTTATTTGAGAGAGAGCACAAGCAAGGGGATTGGCAGAGAGAGTGGGAGAAGCAGACTCCTCACTGAGCAGGGAGCCTGACATGGCACTCCGTCCTGGAACCCTGGGATCATGACCTGAGCTAAAGGCAGATGCTTAACTGACTGAGCCACTCAGGTGCCCCACCTTGCATTTACTCTTAAAAATAATTTCCGGGGCGCCTGGGTGGCTCAGTGGGTTGAGCCGCTGCCTTCGGCTCAGGTCATGATCTCAGGGTCCTGGGATCGAGTGCCGCATCGGGCTCTCTGCTCAGCGGGGAGCCTGCTTCCCTCTCTCTCTCTGCCTGCCTCTCTGTCTACTTGTGATCTCTCTCTGTTAAATAAATAAATAAAATCTTTAACAAAAAAAATAAATAAATAAAATAAAATAAATAATAATTTCCTCACTTGAATTGTTCTCTCTCTCCAAAATTCCCATCACTCAGACGTGGGACCTGTCAGGTGGAGCCTCAGCCTCTGATCTTTTCTTCCTCATATCTATCTTTCAGGTGTCTCTTTCTGGAAGGCTTTCTTTCTCTTTACTTTTTGTCATGCTGTAACAACTTTATTGATCTGTGATTCACATGCCATGAAATTCACCCTTTTAAAGTGTACTGTTCAGTGGCAGTTAGTACACTCACAGTGTTTTACAACCGTCACTACTAATTTCATTATCATTGCTCCAGAAAGAAACCCTGTAACTATTAGTAGTCCCTCCTCATTGGCTCCTCCTCCTTAGCTCTTAGAACCACGTTCTCTCAGGGGATCTGCTGTTCTGGATACTTATACAAATGGAATCCTGCAATATGTGGTCTTTTGTGTCTGCTTCTTTCATTTTGCATGAGGTTCTCAAGGTTCGTCCAGGTTGTGGCATCTGTCAGCACTTCCTTATTGCTGAACACTCCAGCACTTTGAGTAGACTTCATTTTATCCATTCACCTGTTGACGGACATTGGTTTGTTTCCATTTTCAGGCTAGTGTCCAGAACACTGCTGTGAACGCGTGTGTGTTTGTGTGGATGTGTGTTCATTTCTTTTGGATACGTGCCTAGGAGTAGAATGGCAGGATCACAGGGTAACTCTACGTTCAACGCTCTGAGGAACGTGCCAAACTACTGTCCACGGTGGCTGCACCATGTAACGTTCTCGGAAGTAGAATGTGAGGATGCTCATTCCTCCACATCCTCCCCAACATTTGGAATTATTGGTCTTTTTGAATCTAGCCATCCTAGTGGGTGTGAAATAGTATCTCCTTGTGGCTTTAATTTGTATATCCATGGCAGCTAATAATGTTGAGCATCTTTGCGTATAACCTGTTGGCTCTTTTTTACATTTTTGTTGGAGAAATCTTTAGAGATTTGGAGGTTTTCTTGCTTTATCTCCAAACCTTGTCCATCAGGTGCTTCCTATGGCCATTCATGTAAGAGGTCGTTCTTCCTCTGTTCCTTCTTCGAGGTATTTTTTTTTTTAAAACATGGATGAAGCCAACTCTTATTCTTTTCTTTTTTTTTTTTCCAAAAATTTTATTTATTTATGTAACAGAGAGAGAGGGAGAGAGCACAAGCACAGGGAGTAGCAGGCAGAGGGAGAGGGAGAAGCAGGTTTTCACGCAGAGCAGGAAGCCCAATGCCAGGCTCGATCCCAGGACCCTGGGATCATGACCTGAGCGGAAGGTAGACACTCAACGATCTGAGTCACCCTGGCACCCCAAGCCCATTTGTTAATTGGGTTGTCTTTTTATTGTTGAGTTGCAAGAGTTCTTTAGATGTTGTGAATAGTGGCACCCGTATACATGGTAGTTTTTAATTCTGATGTAGTCCTATTTTTCTTTCACTGCTGAGCTTTTACTTATTTTTAAAGTTATGAATATATATTAATTTAATAAAAGTTAAAATAAGGGGGGTGCCTGGGTGGCTCAGTCAGTTGGGCATCTGCCTTCCCCTCAGGTCATTTTTCCAGGATCCTGGGATTGAGTCCCTCATCGGGCTCCTTGCTTAGTGGGGAGCCTGCTTCTCCCTCTGGCTGCCGCTTCCCCTGCTTGTGCTCTCTTTGTCAAATAAATGAGTAAATTATTTTTAAAAATTAAAATTTGGATAAAAACATCAAGGCACTGAGAAACTAGCAGCTCTATGTGGGCAGGGCTTGTTGAAAGGTAGGCTTCTGGAGCACCTGGGTGGCTCAGTGGGTTAAGCCGCTGCCTTCGGCTCAGGTCATGATCCCAGAGTCCTGGGATCGAGCCCCGCATCGGGCTCTCTGTTCTCTAGGGGAGCCTGCTTCCTCCTCTCTCTCTGCCTGCCTCTCTGCCTGCTTGTGATCTCTCTGTCAAATAAATAAAAAAAATCTTTAAAAAAAAAAAAAAAAAAAGGTAGGCTTCTGTGGATACCTCAGAAAACTGATTTTAAATAATATATAGTAGAAATTATATCAAAATAACAAAGGAAACCAATTACATTAATAGAGAGTTATCAAAATGTATACTTTTTTAACACATTAAATGACACGGGGCGCCTGGGTGGCTCAGTGGGTTAAAGCCTCTGCCTTCAGCTCAGGTCATGATCTCAGGGTCCTGGGATCGAGCCCCACATTGGGCGCTCTGCTCAGCAGGGAGCCTGCTTCCCCCTCTCTCTCTGCCTGCTTATGGTCTATCAAATAAATAATTTAAAAAAAAAAAGACATTAAGTAACACAATCTAGCAGTGAGTCTAATTACTATAATTTCCAAGTAGTGATGACAGTAAACATTATTTCAAGATAACTGTGACAGCTATAATGTGATATGAAATTCTGTGATTTCTATTGGTGACAAAGTGACAGGTACTGCTAACATTAAAGTGGTTTATTGCCATCTGAGTTTAAGCACATCCTGCTGGAGGGTGACAAACTCGCCCTTTCCTTAGGGGAAGACCTTTAAATGTCAGTACTCCTTCTCTGCAATCCTACAGAATGTTCTTCAGAGAAGAATAATCTTCTTGTTTCTCTAGGGGTCAGTATTTCCTCTGATACTATTGCTCATGTTATAAAATTAATGATTTTGTGAGGCACCTGGCTGGTGGTAGAGCGTCAATTCTTCATCTTGGGGTTTTGCCTTTGAGCCCCACATTGGGTGCAGAGACTACTTAAAAATAAAGCCTTTAAAAAAATCAGAGTACCTGGGTGACTCAGTCAGTTAAGCAACCAGCTCATGATTTTGGCTTAGGTCATGATCTCAAGGTTGTGAGATCGAGCCCTGCATCAGGCTCTGTGCTCAGCAGAAGTCTGCTTGTCCCTCTCCCTCCAAGCCCTCTGCCCCTCCCCTTGCATGGGCATGCTCTCTCTTTCTCAAATAAATAAATAAATAAAATAAAAATAAACTATTGATTTTTTTTTTAGATTTTATTTATTTATTTGACAGAGATCACAAGTAGGCAGAGAGGCAGAAAGAGAGAGAGAGAGGAGGAAGCAGAGAGAGAGAGAGAGAGAGAGAGAGGAAGAAGCAGGCTCCCTGCTGAGCAGAGAGCCGGTTGTGGAGCTCGATCCCAGGACCTTGGGATCATGACCTGAGCCAAAGGCAGAGGCTTTAACCCACGGAGCCACCCAGGTGCCCCTAAACTTAATGATTTTTTAATCACTGTAATTTTTAAATTTGATAGGTTTATAACAGTCTTTTGCACACTTGATTTTTTTTATTATGGCAAAATATAACATCATCTTAACAGATGTGGTTTTTTTTTAAGATTTATTTTGAGAGAGAGAGAGAGAGAGAGAGAGAGAGAGGTAATGCAGGGAAGAGGTGCAGAAGGAGAGAGAAATAATCAAGCAGACTTCCTGCTGAGTGGAGAGTCCGACTCGGGGCTCCATCCCGCAACCCTAAGATCATGACTGGAACCGAAATCAAGAATTGGATGCTTGGGCACCTGGGTGGCTCAGTCATTAAGCATCTGCCTTTGGGTCAGGTCATGATCCAAGGGTCCTGGGATCCAGCCACGCACTGGGCTCCCTGCTCAGTGGGAAGCCTGCCTCTGCCTCTCCCACTCCCCCTGCTTATATTCCCTCTCTCACCGTGTCTCTGTCAGATAAATAAAATCTTAAAAAAAAAAAAAAAAAAAAAAAAGAACCAGATGCTTCATCAACTGAGACCCCCGGGTACCCTGCATCTTCACTGTTCTTAAATATTCAGTTAAGTGATATTAAATGCATTCATAGTGTTGTATAACTTTCACCACCATCCATCCCTGTAACTTTTTCTCTTGTAAATCTGAAACTCTACCCATTAAACAATAACCCCTCATTCTCTCTTCTTCCCCAGCCCTGGGCACCCATTATTATCTTTCTGTCTTTAGGTTCCAACTGCTCCAAGTACCTCATAAAAGTGGAATCACACAGTATTTACCTTTTAGTGATTGGTTTTATTTCACTTAGCATTAATGTCCTCAAAGTTCTGCCACGTCACAGCATTCCTCAGAACACCAAACCTTTTTAGGACCGAGCAACACTCTGTTGTATGTGTACACCACATTTTGCTTATCCTTTCCTCTGTCAGTAGACATCTGGACTGCTTCCACACTTCAACTGCTTTGAGTAATGCTGCTGTGAACGTGGGCATATGAATACCTCTTCAGGTCCGCCTTTTGGTCCTTTTGGCCATATATCCAGAGGTGGAATTGCAGGATCATGTAGTAATTCTATTTTTTTTTTTTTAAGATTTTATTTATTTATTTGACAGAGATCACAAGTAGGCAGAGAGGCAGGCAGAGAGAGGAGGAAGCAGGCTCCCTGCCAAGCAGAGAGCCCAACGCGGGGCTCCATCCCAGGACGCTGGGATCACGACCTGAGCCGAAAGCAGAGGCTTTAACCCACTGAGCCATCCAGGCGCCCCGGTAATTCTATTTGTAGTTTTTTGAGGAAGCACCACAGTGTTTCTCATAGTCAGTGTATCATTTTACACTCCCACCAGCAGTGCTCAAGGGTTCCAATTTCTCTACGTCCTTTCCCATACTTGTTTCCCATTTCTTTCAGAGTAGCCATCCACGGGTGTGAGGTGGTATCTTATTATAGTTTTGACTCACATTTCCCTAAGGATTAGTGATTTTGAGCATGGCTTCATGTGTTTGTCGGCCATTCATATGTCTTCTTTTGAGAAATATCTATGGAAGTCCTTTGCCCATTCTGAAGTCAGGTTGTTTGCTTTTTTGTTACTGAGTTTTAAGAGATCTCTCTATATTGTAAATATTAATTCTTTATCCAGATATATGATTTGCAAATATTTTCTCCCATTTTGTGGATTATCTTTTTACTCTGTAGAGGACTTTTATACTGCACAAAATTTTAAATTTTCATGAATTCATTTTTTTGTTACCTATGCCTTTCATGTCAAAACCAAGAAATCATTACAAATCCCGTGTCCTGAAGCTTTTGTGCTTTTTTTTTTCTAAGAGTTTTACTGTTGTAAAAGGTATTACATTTAGGTCCTTGATCCATTTTGAGTTCATCTTTGTATATGGCATTAGGTGGGTCTAACTTTTGCACGTGGGTGTCCAGTTTTCCCAGCACCGTCTGTTGAAAGGACCGTCCTTTCCCCATTTGTCTTGGTATCCTTGTCAAAAATCATTTCCCCATATATGCAAGGGTTTACTTCAGGGCTGTCTGTCTTATTCCATTGATCTATAGGTCTGTCTATATGCCAACACCACACTGTTTTGATTTCTGTAGCTTTGTAGGAGGTTTTGAAATCACGAAATTTGAGTCCTCCCATTTTGTTCTTTTTCAAGATTGTTTTGCATATTTGGGGTCCCCTGAGATTGCATAGAACTTTTAGGATGGGTTTTCCTATTTCTGCAAAAATACACTGTTGGGATTTTTGAAAGGGACTATGGCTTTGGGTAGTATTGACATTTAACAATATTAAGTCTTGATGAACAGGGGATTGGCTTCTGTTTATTGTGTCTTTTAATTTCTCTCAGCAGTGTTTTATAGTTTCCTTTGTACAAGCCTTTCACCTCCTTGGTTAAATACTTCTTAAATATTTTATACTATTTAATGCTAATGTAAATGGAATTATTTTATAATTTCCTTTTCAGCTTATCTGTTGTTACCATATAGAAAAGCAACTCATTATTATTAGCTTTGCATCCTGCTGCTTTGCTGAATTCACGTAATAATTCTGTGTGTGTGCATGCATGTGTCATCTCTGGAGTTTTCTACACAGAATATCTTATCTGCAAACAGATTATTGTACTTCTCCCTTTCCAATTTGGATGTCTTGTCTTTTCCTTGCCTAACTACTCTGGCTAGAACTTTAGTACTGCTGAATAGAAGTGGTAATAGTGGGCATCCTTGCCTTATCTCTGGTCTTAGAGGAAACACTTTCAGACTTTAATCGTTGAGTATGATGCTCACTGTGGGTTTTTAATAGATGGCTTCTGTTACGTTGAGGTAGTTTCCTTCTGTTCCTAGTTTGTTAAGTGTTTTTCTCATGAAAGGGTATTGGATTTTGTCAAGTGCTTTTTCTGTATGGATTGAGATGGTCCTGTGGTGGTTTTCCTTCATTCTGTTGATGTGGCATCTTAGTATATTAATTGATTTTCATGTTGAATCAGCCTTCCATTCCAGGCATAAGTCCCACTCGATCATGGTATGTAACCCTTTTAATGTGCCAGAGTTGTATTTACTAGTATTTTCTTGAGGATTTTGGTATTGACGTTCATAGGGATAATGGTCTATAACTTTCTTTTCTTGTAGTGTTTTTGTCTGGCTTTGGTTTCAGAGTAATGGGGCTTCACAGAATGAGTTAGGAAGTGTCTCTTCAATGTTTGGAAAAGTTGGAGGATTAGTAATTCTTTAAATCTTTGGTAAGATTCACCAATGAAGGGTTTTTCTTTATTGGGAGATTTAGAGGACTGATTCAGTCTCCTTATTAGATAAAAGTCTATCCAATTTTCTATTTTTTCATGATTTAGTCTTGGCAGGTTTTGTCTTTCTAGGAATTTGTCCTTTTCATCCAGGTTATCCAATTTATTGATGTGTAACTGTTCTAGTGTTCTTACAATCTTTTTATTCCTATAGAATTGGTAATAATACTTCCACTTCCACTTCTGATTTAGTGTTTGTCTTCTTTTTCTCTGTCGAGCTGAAGTTTGTCAGTTCTGCTGATCTTTTTGTTTCATTAATTTTTCTCTATTGTTTTTCTATTCTCTATCTCTGCTCTAATCTTGTTTCCTTCTTCCTGCTGTTTTTGGGTTTATTTTGTTCTTCTTTTCTAGCTCCTTAAGTTGTAAAGTTAGATTGTTAGATTTGAGATCTTTTCTTAAGTTTTTAATGTGTCTATAGCCATAAATTTCCCTCTTAGCACTTGTTATATTTCCTAAATTTGGATATGTTTTATTTTCATTCATCTCTCGGTATTTCCTAATTCCCCCTCTATTTCTTCTTTGATCCATTGGTTGTTTAAAAGTATATTCTCGGGTGCCTTGGTGGCTCAGTGGGTTAGTCTCTGCCTTCAGCTCAGGTCATGATCTCAGGGTCCTGGGACGGAGCCCTGCCATCGGGCTCTCTGCTCAGCAGGGAGCCTGCTTTCCCCTCTCTCTCTGCCTGCCTTTCTGCCTACTTGTGACCTCTCTCTCAGTGTCAAATAAATAAATAAAATCTTAAAAAAAAAAAAAGGTGTATTTCTCTCTTTTTCTCTCTCTCCCTCTCTTAGGAAAAAGGAGGGGTTGCCTGGGTGGCCCAGTTAAGCATCTAACTCTTGATTTTTGGCTAAGGTCATGATCTCAGGGTCGTGAGATCAAGCCCTACCTTGGGCTCTGTACTGGACACGGAGCCTGCTTAGTATTGCTTCTCTCTCCCTCCGCTCCCTGTGTCCCCCCTCCCAAACAAATAAGTATATTGTTTAATTTACACAATTTTGTGAGTTTTCCAGTTTTCCTTTTGTTAAATTGATTTCTAACTTCATCCTGCTTATGTTCAAAGATACTGTGTATGATTTATATCTTTTTAAAAATCTGTTGAGACTTAACTTGTAGGTGCACCACTGGCTCAGTCAGTGGAGCATGTGACTCTTGATCTTAAGGTTGTGAGTTCGGGCCCCATGTTGGGCCTAGAGTTTGATATTGAAAAACCTTGGTTTGGCGGTGGGGTACTTAATGTATATTCTGTTGTTGGGTAGGGTGCTCTGTATTAAGTCTGTTAGATCTGGGTTTATTGTGTTGTTTAAATGCTCTATTTCCTTACTTATCTTCTGTCTTGTGCTATTATTGTGAGTGGGACATTAAAGTCTCCAACTATTACTGTAGAACTGTCAGTTTCTCCCTTCACTTCTGTCGGTTTTTGCTTTCATGTATTTTGGTGGTCATTAGGTGTGCGCCTGGGGGCTCAGGTCACGGTCCCAGGGTCCTGGGATCGAGGCCCACATTGGGCTCCTTGCTCAGCAGGAAGCCTGATTCTCCCTCTCCCACTCCTCCTGCTTGTGTTCCCTCTCTTGCTGTCTCTCTCTCTCAAATAAAGAAATAAAATCTTAAAAAAAAAGAAAGAAAGCCGGTTGCACAACACCAGTTATTGACGTCATTACTTTCCTCCCTGATGAGTGATACTGGCCGGTCAGAACCGCTGCCACATTTTACAGACACGGTGGGTGTTTCTAGGCTCTATTCTGTTCTGCTGCTGTTTTGTCTATTTCTACATTAAAATAGCTGTTAACTGCCATAGCTTTTTAATATTCCTTGGTATCTGCTAGGGTGAATCTCTCTTCCTTATTGTGTTCAGAAATAAAAAGTTCACATATCTCTTCATTCGTCCAATACTAATTCTGGAATTAGTATCGCAAATTCTTTGGAAAAATTTGCTGGAGCATTGCCTGGAAATAGAATTTATAGATTAATTTGGGAATACTTGATACCTGTAAAATACTGAGTCTTCTTAGCTATGAAAAAAGCTTCTGTCTCCGTTTATCCAGCTCTCCCTTTTATATCCTTCTCTTCAAGTGTGATGAATTGCTCCATGATGGTTTGACATATTTTTATTAGGCTTATTTTTTGGTACTATCTAGGTTTTTTTAATAGTAAAATCAATCCGTTTTCTACTCTGCATATTCTGATGAGTTATTTTGAGATTTGTACATTGAACACATGTGCAGCAACTTTGTATAACTCTATTCTCTTTGATGCATCTCTTATGATACATTATAAATAATATTTGCTACAATGACAATTTTGCATCTAATTTCAGTCTCTTGTCTAACTGCTGGAGCATCATGACCCTGCAGAACAGTAGGAAGAAAGTAGCACCATGCTCCTCCCCTGGTCCCGACCTTCCCTCATTCTGTGAATATTTACTGGCGCTTTTTCTAGCTTCTGGTGAGAAGGCAGTGAACAAAACCAAGCCCTACATTCTCACGAGGAGAGACAGAAAATAACCAGATAAGCAAACAGCATGGACGATGTTTACATGTGCGACAGCGAAAACAGCACAGAAAGCAGGACAGTGAGGGATGGGAGCAGTGTGGCCGTCCCACACATGGTGGGCTGGGCAGGAAACCTGACCGAAGGGAGACAGCAACAGCAATCCTGGAGATCTGGAGGGCAGAGGCAGTGGCAAGGACTGAGAGCTCCGGGGGTGGGCACGTGCCTGACGGGCTTCAGGCCCAGGGAGCGGCCAGCGCGGCTGCAGCAGCAGGTGGGACGTGGGAGATGGAGTCGGGCAGCGGTGCCCCACACCACAGAGGTCCTCAGAGGCGGCATGAAAGGCTTGGCTTTGCTCCCAGAGGAGAACTCACTGGAGAGTTTTGAGTGCTGCAGCTTGACATTTCTTTTTTAAAAAGGGTGAATCTGGTTTTTCTGTTCAAAAGAAGTACGGGGCACAAGTGGAAAGTGGGGGAAATGAGGAAGATGTCACCATAGTCTGGGTAAGACAAGACAGTGGTGGCCATGGAGTGCTTCTGAGACAGGAGGCAGTTATGGCTACATGTGGAAGGCAGAGCAGTTATTTCCTGACAGACTGGGTATGAAACAGTAAAAGGAGTCAAAACTGGCAAAGCCCCAGGCTTTAAGATTCTACAGGTAGTACTCAGAGTATATGTTAAGGTCAGAAATGAGATGGCAGGGGGCATCTGGGTGGCTCGAGTCCTGGGATCAAGCCCTGTATCGGGCCCCCTGCTCAGTGGGGAAGTCTGCCTCTCGCTCTCCATCTGCCTCTGTCCCTGGCTCTTGCTCTCTTTCTCAAACAAGTAAATAAAACCTTTAAAAATAATAATAATAAAATACTGATGAACAAAAATTTTTTTTAAAGAAATGAGATGATCGGGTTCCTGGGTGGCTCAGTGGGTTAAATAAAGCCTCTGCCTTCAGCTCAGGTCATAATCTCAGGGTCCTCGGATCAAGCCCCACATCGGGCTCTCTGCTCAGCGGGGAGCCTGCTTCCCCCTCTATCTCTGCCTGCTGCTCTGCCTACTTGTGATTTCTCTCTCTCTCTCTGTCAAGTAAGTAAATAAAATCTTTTTTTTTTTTTAAAGATTTTATTTTTTTTTTTGTCAGAGAGAGAGAGGAGGGGGCGAGAGGGAGCACAAGCAGATAGAGTGGCAGGCAGAGGCAGAGGGAGAAGCAGGCTCCCTGCTGAGCAAGGAGCCCGATGTGGGACTCGATCCCAGGACGCTGGGATCATGACCTGAGCCTAAGGCAGCGGCTAAACCCACTGAGCCACCCAGGCGTCCCGTAAATAAAATCTTAAAAAAAAAAAAAAGAAAGAAATGAGATGGCAGGGCGACTGCGTGGCTTAGTCAGTTAAGCGTCCAACTCTTGGTTTCAGCTCGGATGTTGATCTCACTGGTCATGAGACTGAGCCCCACATGGGGCTCCGGCTCAGTGGGGAGTCTGCTTGAGATTCTCTTACTCCCGCCCGGCTCTCCACTCACACATGTGCATTCCTTTCCCCCCCCCTCCCAAAAATAAATAAATCTTTAAAGAAAGAGAGAAATGAGAGGGCAAAGCCTAAGGAGTAGAGACACAAACACTGTATAGGAGGAAAGGAGGAGTGACCAGTGAGATGGGAGAGAAGACAACTGGAACATAACTGAACAGTTTTTAAGAAGAGAGACTGCTGTGTAGGATGCTGCTGCTGGGCCCTACAGGTCAGATCTAGAAACATAAGGTTATCGGAGACCTTCAAGAAATGGCCTGTTGTGGTGGAAGGGGGCTGGTGGGCTGGTGGGTGCAGGGGCAGCCTGACTGGAGAAGGGTTAAAGGAAAACAGAATTGGAGACAGTGAGTATAGACAGTCATATGGCTGACTCTTTCTGTACAGGAACAGAGAAATGAAGGGATATAATATAATGTCAGAGAACAGGGTTGGGGTTTTTTGTTCCTTTTGTTTATAAACAGTGATAAAGTTATGTTTATATGTTGTTGAGAATGACCTTGTGAGGAAGGGAAAATTCATTATGCTGGAGAGAAAGGGGACAGCTGTTCGGGTGGTGTTCTTAGGTGAGTGAGAAAAAACTGAATTAGTGCCCCAGTGGGAAACAGGCAGTTCCAGGGAGTGTTTGAGGGGAACAGAACTTAGGATTGTGATATTCCTGATGAATGGATAGTAACCCACTCTATTTCTCTGGATATATGTTATGTTCTGCTTTAAAGTCTTGTGTGTTGTGAGTTCTGTACAGCTGTCCTGCGGTCTGTCTGATATACTAGGTCTTTCTGTGCACTTACTTTCAGCCTTTTAGTTCTGTACAGCTGTCCTGCGGTCTGTCTGATCTACCACGTCTTTCTGTGCACTTACTTTCAGCCTTTCTCTCACTGTCCTTGCAGTCCTGTCTCCTATAATCAGCATATGTCTATATTTTGAGTTTTGTCCAGTCTCTTAATTTTTACTTCAGAAGTAGACAATGTAGTCCATTTATAATGGGATTTCTATATACTTAGGGTTTTTCCTACCATGTTATTTTGTGGTATCTGTTCTATTTTTTTTCCCCCTCTCTTGTCTTTTGTATTAACATGCCCCTCTCCTGCTTCTCTTTCCTAGTATTGAGGCTGTATTAGTTGGTATTAAGTTTGCATACAAATAACATTTAAAAAGAAAGAAAAAGTGGTTTGAAAACAAGACTTCACATCTTTCAAGTATGTCTGAGATAGGAATGCTAGAGCCCCAGGCTTGCTTTTTCTAAGGTTTGATGTCACAGAATTGGCTTCCACTCACCAAATCTCATCATTCTGGGCACCTGAGTGGTTCGGCTGGTTGAGTGTCCAACTGCTGCTTTCAGCGTAGGTCATCATGATCTTGGAGTCCTGGGATTGAGCCCGTCAGGCTCTGCACCCAGTGTGGAGTCCCTCTGCCCCCAGCTCGCACTCATCCTCTCTTCTCTCTCAAATAAATAAATAAAATCTTTATAAAACAAAAACATCTTCTCATCGTTCAGAGTGGCTGCTGGATTCCAGAAGTCCCAAGTGCATTCCAGCCAGCAAAGGAACCAGAAGAGCACAAGGGCAGCGCAGCCACACACGCTACTTTTTCCACCCACTTTATTGCTCATTTCAAGGGTAGCCAAGGGAATGAATGCCTGGGTCCAAGCTGCTATGTGCCCAGTTAAAACTCGAAGGTCCCCATACATCTCTTATTTTCAGAATCCTGTGCTGTGCTTAGCAGAGTGTGCACGTTACAGAGCTGCAACGTAACACCAACCACAGAAGTCTTACTCGAATCCTGATTCTACTGTAGCTTGATAGAGGATTCTGATCTTGTGCAAACCTTCCCTGTTTTCCATTTGACAATACTTTCTCCTGGAAAATTCACACCATGCCTAAAAAATATTTCTGTATTTTTACTTTATTTGAATAAAGTTGCTTTTTGACATGAAGAAAAGAAACTCAGGTGCTATTCCTGAGAGATAAGGAGAAACAAACTTTGGAGACAATTAGCTGCAATGGCCACAGGAGTTACAGACCACACTGCTATTCTTTCAACCCTTAAAATCTTAACATTAAATTATTTCACATCTTCACCTTTCTCTCAGACAACACAAGGACCTTAAGATATGACTTATCTAATTGTTTTCTTATGGTTAACCCCCCCCAACTGATGATTCTTATATAATTACAGGAATCATTACTTATACATGTATGTATTTCTATTTATCTGTGTTTATCATTTTCTTATCCTTCTTATATTTCAGATCTTCCTTCTTTGATAATTCTTTCCTTTGCTGAGTATATTCTTTATCTGTTTTAAGGTTCTTTTTTTTTTTTTTTTTTTTTTTTGTAATCTCTGTACCCCATGTGGGGCTTGAACTCCCGACCCAAGATCAAGAGTGGCACACTCCACCAACTGAGTCAGCCAGGCGCCCTCTGAGTATATCCTTTAGAACTTCTTTAGTGAGAACCTAAGAGCTGGCATTAACTCGGTTATTTTGTTTTCATTCTTCTTATTAATCTTTATATACATGCAAAGAGCAGACAGAGTAAAGACAAATAAAAAGAATACTCATGTATCCACCACCTTTTTTATAAATAGAACGTTACCATCTTTTAAGTCCAGTGGTATCACCTTCCTTCTGCCAAGCAGTAAGCACTATCCTAAAATTTGTTATCCTCAAGTTAATTATATTCTTGCATTTCTTTATACGTAGATGTGTAACCCTAAGGAATATAATGTTTTGTTTTGCCTGTGTCTGAATTTTCTACTAACAGAAGCACAGGGTATGCCTATTTTTCTGAGGCTTGCCTTTTTTTTTTTTTTTTTTTTTTTTTTTTTTTTTTTAGTAGGGCTTGAACTCACAACCCTGAGATCAAGACCTGAACTGAGGTCGAGAATCAGATGCTCAACTGCCTGAGACACCCAGGCGCCCTGAGGCTTGCCTTTTTCTTTTTTTTTTAAGATTTTATTTATTTATTAAACAGAGGTCACAAGTAGTCAGAGAGGCAGACAGAGAGAGGGGAGGAGGAAGCAGGTTACCCACAGAGCAGAGAACCCGACGTGGGGCTCAATCCCAGGACCCTGGGATCATGACCTGAACCGAAGGCAGAGCCTTAACCACTGAGACACCCAGCCACCCCGAGGCTTGCCTTTTTTTATTCAACCTTGTGTTTGAGCTTTGTGCTTCATCCATGTTAATGCCTGTACCTATAAAACATTCTTTTAATTGTTAAGTAGCATTACACCGTATGAATATACTATTCTCTGCTCCACTGATGAGCCCTTCAATTGTTTCTAGTTTTCAGCTATGAACAATTTTTTTATAACAGCATTGAGATACAGTTTACATACCATAAAATTCACCCCTTTAAAGTATACAGTTCAGGGGCGCCTGGGTGGCTCAGTGGATTAGAGCCTCTGTCTTCAGCTCAGGTCATGATCCCAGGGTCCTGGGATCAAGCCCCGAATCCAGCTCTCTGCTCAGCAGGGAGCCTGCTTCCTCCTCTCTCTCTGCCTGTTTCTCTGTGATCTCCGTCTGTCAAATAAATTAATTTAAAAAAAAAAGTATACAGTTCAGTGGTTTTTGTTATATTCATGGAGCTATGCAATCATCACTACCTAATTTTACAACATTTTCATCACACTAGAAAGAAACCTTGTACCCATGGAGTCATCATTCCGGCCCCTCTCTCCCCTGCTCTCCCACCCTAGGCAAACACTAATCTGCTTTCTTCTCTGTGGATTTTCCCATTCTAGATACCTTCATATAAATGGCATCACAATATATGTGGTCTTTTGTGTCTGGCTTCTTTCATTTTGCATATTTTTGAGGTTTATCCATGTTATAACATAAATTGGTATTTTGTTCCTTCTAATTGCTGAATAAAATTCC
Organism: Enhydra lutris kenyoni; assembly: GCF_002288905.1. NCBI lineage: Eukaryota > Metazoa > Chordata > Mammalia > Carnivora > Mustelidae > Enhydra > Enhydra lutris. The sequence goes on along the minus strand of NW_019154090.1, from coordinate 22,309,000 downwards.
ATTGCATGGATATACTGTATTTTCTTTATCCATTTTTCATTTTTCTGGTTGCTTGCAATTTTGATGTCAGGTCTAAGAAACCATTGCCTAATCCAGGATCATGAAGATTTACTCCTATTTGCTTCTAAGAATTTTATAATTTTATCTGTTATATTTATGTCTGTGAGTTAGTTTTTGTGTATGGTGTGAGGTGTATGAGTCTACTCTTAATCTTTTACATTTAGATATCTAGTTGTCCCAGTACCGTTTGTTCGAGTGATTATTCCTTCCTCAGTAAATAGTTCTTGGTACGCTTGTCAAAAATCAACTGACCATAAATGTTAAGAATTCATTTCCAAACTCTGAATTCTGTTCATTCTCATTGATGCACATGTGTATACTTATGCCAGTACCACACTGTCATAATTACTATAACTTTGAAGCAAGTTTTGAAATTGGGAAGTGTGAGTCTTCCAACTTTGTTCTTCAGATAAAAATACAAATAAAACAAGTTTATAGCCAGCTCTCAGCTTCTCACTAAAGGAAGTTCTAAAGTATGTACTTTGATCTTGCATTTCCATGAGTTTTGGGATCACACTGTCAATTTCTGCCCCAAAAAAGCTGGTATTTTATTTTGATAGGGATTGTGTTAAATCCGTAATTCGATTTGGGGAGTATTGCCATCTTACTGTTAAGTCTTCCAATCCATGCACAGGGGCTGTCTTTTCATTTACCTAGGTTTTTAAAGCTTTCCATAGTATTTTATAGTTCTCAGTATACAAATCTTACATCTATTTTGTTAAATTTATTCCTAAGTATCTTACTCTTCTTTATGCTGTTGTAAATGGGATTGTTTTCTTAACCTCATTTTCAGATTGTTTATTGTTAGTATATAGCAAGACAATATATTTTTGTATATTGATCTTGTATGTTGCAACCTTGCTAAATTTTGAGGAGGGGGAGATTCTTTAGGGTTTCTTATGTACCAGATAATTTCATCTGAAAATAAGAGTTTTATTTCTTTCTAATCTGGTTTCCTTTTATTTTTGTTTTTTGCCTAATGGCCTGGCTTCAATGTTACCTACACGTGGCAAGAGTTGGGCACCCTTGCTTTTGTCTCACTCCTGATCTTAGGGTGAAATTATTCAGTCTTACACCATTAAGTGTGAATTAAGCTATGGATTATTATGAACATTTCTGACCATATCTTCACCCAGTTTGTGACTTGTCTTTTTACTTTCTTTATGGCAACTTCTAAGTAAACATATTCTTAATTTTAATTTAAAGTTATCAGTCTTTTCCTCTTACGATTTATACTTTTTTTGTAGCTTAAGAAACCTATCCTTCTCCAAAAATCAAAAAGATATTTTACTGTTTTGGGGCGGGGGGACACCTGGCTGGCTCAGTCCATCGCTTTTGGTCTCAGGGTCATGGGTTCAAGCCCCACACTGGGTATAGAGATTGCTTAAATAAATAAACTTAAAAAATAATACACACACACACACACACACACACATATTTTAAAGATTTTATTTTTAAATAATCTTACACCCAACTTGGGGTTCAAACTCAAAATTAATCTTGGCTCTCTACTCTCCCATATAAATTTCAGAATCAGCTTTTCAAATTCCAGGTTGAGATTTTGATTGCAATTATATTAAATCTGTAGATCAATTCGGGGTAAGATTGACATCTTTAAAAATTAAGTCTTTGCTATCCAAGAACATGATTATGTGCCCCCTTTTATTTAGGTCTTCTTTACTGTCCTCAGATTTTGTATTCCATTCATAAGATTTGTCAGATTAGTATTTTCATTTTGTAGGGATAAGCTGTATTTTTTGTTAATGTATTTTGTTTATTGTTAATGAAATGCTCTTGACTTTTATAGTAATACTATATCTAGGAACCTTGTTTTATTTTTATAGTAAGGAACTGCTTTTTCAGGGGGGCCTAGCGGGCTCTCAGCAGAGCATGCAACTGTTGATCTCTCAGGATGTTGAGGTCAAGCTCCACGTCGGGTGTGGAGCCTACTCCAAAAAAAAAAGGAATTGCTTTTTCACATTGTTCTGTGGAGTATGGTGTTTGCCATAGGTTTCTTGCAGATGCTCTTATTCTGGTTTAAGAAATTTGTTAAATTTGGGGCGCCTGGGTGGCTCAGTGGGTTAAGGCCTCTGCCTTCAGCTCAGGTCATGATCCTGGGGTCCTGGGATCGAGCCCCGCATCGGGCTCTCTGCCTGCTTGTGATCTGTGTGTGTCAAATAAATAAAATCTTTTAAAAAATAATTTAAAAGATTTTATTTATTTGACAGAGACACAGTGGGAGAGGGAATACAAGCAGGGGGAGTGGGAGAGTGAGAAGCAGGCTTCCCACTAAGCAGGAAGCCCAATACGGGGCTCCATCCAGTACCCTGGGATGATGACCTGAGCCAAAGGTAGATGCCCAATGACTGAGCCACTCAGGGGCCCCTCTGCTTAGTATTTTAATGTAGTATTTGTCTTAAAATGTCTGTATCCCCCCCCTTTTTTTGGAATAGTATTTTTGCTAAGAACTATAGGTGGGTATTAATATTTCAGTACTTTATGTCTTTGATTACGTTCTGATTCCCAGTCTTTCTATTAGTCATTTGTCATTCTTCTGCTACTCCTTTGAAGAATCATTTGTTTCTCCTCTCTGTCTGCTTTCAAGATTTTCTCCTTGTGTTGTAGTTTTATTAATTTTACTGTGATACATATATGTGGTTTCCTTTTTATTTGCCCAGCTTGATGTTCACAGGGTTTCTTGAATCTTGGGTTTGCCTTACTTTCATCAGTTTCAGAAAAGTCCTAGCCATTACTTCCTCAGATTTCTGCTCCATTTTATTTCTTCTCTCCTGTGGGTGCCAATGACACATACATTAGACTGCCGTTTTGTTTCTTCATCCTCTTTTCTGTATTTTCCGTTTTATTTTCTTGCTCAGGGCCTCAGTCTGGATATTTCCTGCTGGATTATTTTATAGGTCAGCTGTAACTAATGTATTAAAACCATCTCTTGGCACTCCTAGTTTCAGTTACTCTATTTTTTAATTCTAGAGTTTCCATTTGATTCTTTTTGATCGATTCTGGTTCTCTGCTAACATTCTTCATCTTGTCACAGATTTCCTTGGCCATATTTAGTTATTAAATACCCTTGTCCAGTATCCACATCCCTTCCTGGTCTTTTTCTTTTTCCTGTTTTCTCTCTTTTGGTGTGCACTCATTTGGTCCTTTGTCTGCTATGCTTGGTAATTTTTATTCAGTGCCAAAAACTATACATGAAAACAGCTTGGCTCAGGATGCTGTTCTGTTCTTCAAGAAAAGGTTTACTTTTGCTTCTTGAGGCAGTCAGAGCAGGGCCAGACCATCTTAAATCCAGTATGGGATTGAACTGTTTCAGAGCTGGGTGTTTTGAGACAGTCTGTTTCTACTTATCCTCATCCTAGTGTGCACTCCCCAGGGAATCCCAGAGACAGCCTGTGGCATGTTCTAAGCCCCTCCTCCTTGGTAGACCATGAACTCCATTTTCATCTCTCCCACTGGAGACTACTGGAAGCATTGCTTAGCTTAATGCATTCCCCTACTGCAAGTCCTGTCTTCAGTTTTGGCTTCCCTAATTCCATGAAACTGCCTCAGGCTCTGCTCAGCTTCTCAGACCCCTAACCACCACTTTCTGCTCGGCTTTTCCACCTCTCAGCCTTGTGCTGTTCATAAATTGGGAGAAGCCATAGGGTACAAGCAGTGCAGAGTATCAGACTTGCCTGAATACTGTTTCCTTCTTGCTGGCATCTTAGCCTCTCGGATTCTGGTTGCTCTGGTAATTTATTAATGCTTTGAGATTTTCTGGGGATTTGTTTTTTCCTTTGTTTTTAGTGGGAGGGTTCGGTTTGTCTCCTACTAACTGGTTTTTTATGGCCAGAAACAGAAGTCATTAGAATTTTCTAATGTTGGATCAGTCTTATGTTACCAGGATAAACCCAAGCTAATAAGGACATATTATCATATTAGTATGTTGGTGGTCTTGATTTGATAATATCTGACTTAATACTTTTGCCTTTGTTCATGAGAGTTGGCTGGTAATTTTCCTTTCTCATACTTGTCCTATTTTAGTATTAATGTTATCCAGCTTCATAAAATGAGTTTGAGATGTTTCCTCTATTCATATGCATTTTAACAACAAAATTACCTTTTATTTTACCATTCTGTAGAACTTTTTATTTTTTTTTAAGATTTTATTTATTTGACAGAGATCACAAGTAGGCTGAGACAGGCAGAGAGAGAGGAGGAAGCAGGCTCCCTGCTGAGCAGAGAGCCTCCATTTTGTAGAACTTTTAAAAAAAGATCTTTTCCAGGGGTACCTGGGTGGCTTAGCTGGTCAAGCCTCTGCCTTTGGCTCTGGTCATGATCCCAGGGTCCTGGGATCAAGCCCCACATTGGGCTCCCTGCTCATCAGCTGGGAGTCTGCTGCTCCCTTTGCAGTTCTGCTTGTGCACCCTCTGTCAAATACATAAATAAAATCTTTTAAAAAGTCTTTTCCAGGGGCACCCGGCTGGCTCAGTTGGTGGAGTACACAACTCTTGATCTTGAGGTCATGAGTTCAAGCACTATGTTGAGTGTAGAGATTACTTTAAAATCTTTATTTGTTTGCACCTGTTTCCTTTTTATTTTGATCAGCCTGGCAGGGTTTATTAATTTTATTAATCCTCTATTATATTTTGGTGTATTTATTAAATTTCTGCTCTTTTGGGGTTCATTGTATTGTTCCTTCACTAATGTCTTAAACTGGATACTTATTTTTTTCAGCCTCTGAAAACATGTTTTGAAACCTCTGGATCTCTTTAAGTACTACTTTAGCCATATCTAACAAGTTAGGACATGTAATATTTCCAACTGCCACTGTGATTCCTTTGACCAGTGGGTTACTTAGATGTTTATGGTTTTGTTTTTTAAGTAAACCCTACACTCAGCGTGGAGCTCAAAAATCACAATTTTGAGATCAAGTTGCACATTCCACCAACTGAGCCAGCCAGGCACCCCTATTTTTGTGTTTTTAAACATGAAGAGTTTATACATGAAAACTTTATTCCTCTTTTATGGCTAAATAATACTCCATTGTATGTATATACCATTTTATTGATTTATTTGAGAGAGCACAAGAGTGGGGAGGGAGAAGCAGACTCCCTACTGAGCAGAAAGGGTCGACCCTGGGACTCTGGGATCATGACCCAAGCCAAAAGCAGACGCTCAATCACTTGAGTCACCCGGACATCCCTCCATTCATCTATTGCTGAGGACTTGGGTGGCTTCCACATTTGAGTACTGTGGATAATGCCACTATGAATACTGGCATACAGGTAATCTGTTTACTCCCTGCTTTCATTTCTTTGGGGGTATATACCTAGGAGTGGAATTTTTTAGTTATATGGTAACTGGATGGATGTTTAACTTTCTTTGAGGTGAACTGCCAGACCACAGCAGCCGTGCCATTTTACATTCCCACCAGTGAGGCACAAGGGTTCTAGTTTCCCCACATCTTTGCAAACTTTGGGTTTTGGGTTTTGGTGGTTTTATTTCATTAACAGGCATCCTAATGGGTGTGAAGTGGTATCTTGTGGTTTTGATTTGCAGCTCCCAGATGGCTAGTGATGTTGAGGATACGCTTACTGAACATTGGTGTATATGGAAATGTCTGTTTGGCTCCATGCTCCTTTTTTAATTGGATTATTTTTGTTGTGGGATTATAGGAGTTCTTTATTGTCTAGATGTTAACCCTTTATTAGATATGTAATTTGCAAGCAATTTTCCCATTTGGTGGGTTGTCATTCCACTTTCTTCATAGTATTCTTTGATACATAAAAATTTTCCATTTTACTAAAGCCAAATTTATCTTTTGTTGCCTGTACTTCTGGAGTCATGAAGATTTGCTGTTTTTATCTAAGAGTTTTATAGTTTTAGCACTCAGATTCATTCTTAAGGTTCCAACTTCATTCTTTTGCTTGTGGATAGTTTTTCCAGCACTCTGCTAAAGAGACTGTCTTTCCCCATCCACACTCATTCTTGAATGACAGAATACTACACCCAAAGGAACTTACCCCACACTTTTCCATTGTTGTAGTTGAGAAATTTGCTGTTGAATTCATTTCTTTAGCAGAAAGATTGCTTTTAATCTTTCCTTGCCCTTTGGCTGCTTTCTAGGAGCATCTCTGTGTCTTCTATTTTACCGGCAATGTGAATTTGCTTGGGATTCATTTGGCTTCTGAGTACCAGGTGTCAGCCATTTCTGGGAAGTTCTAAATCATGTCTGCTCTCTTCTTGTAGAGCTGACCCATGTACACAGAGGCCCACTCTCTTCAATGTCTCTCAGCCCCTTTCTTTTTTGATAGTTTCTTTCATATTTAGTTGCTACTTTTTTTTTTTTTTAAGATGCTGCCTTTTTTTTTTTTTTTTTTTTTTAATTTTGTTTATTTATTTGAGAGAGAATGAGTGAGAGAGAGCATGAGAGAGGAGAAGATCAGAGGGAGAAGCAGACTCTCCAAAGAGCTGGGAGCCCGATGTGGGACTCGATCCTGGAAGTCCGGGATCATGACCTGAGCCGAAGGCAGTCGCTCAACCAATTGAGCCACCCAGGCGCCCAACTGCTTTTATTTAAGAAATTAGGTGCCCAAGTGCAGTCTCATGATTGGGAATTCTCAGAAGACACCTTTCCTTTTATTCCTACTTCACTCTAGACCAAGTGTCTCCACTACCTGTCTTAAGAAGGGGGTGAGGAGTGGCTCATTTTATTCCTGGAAATTTAACTATTTAAAAAGACATCTTGTGGGGCGCCTGGGTGGCTCAGTAGGTTAAAGCCTCTGCTTTCGCCTCAGGTCACGATCTCAGGGTCCTGGGATTGAGCCCCGCATCGGGCTCTCTGCTCAACAGGGAGCCTACTTTCCCCTCTCTCTCTGCCTACTTGTGATCTCTGTCTGTCAAATAAATAAAATCTTAAAAAAAAAAAAAAAAAAAAAGACATTTTGTTACCAAGCAGTTGAAGCGTCTCGCACCAGGAGCCTTTTTGCTCCTCTTCTCCTACTCCTGGGGCCCCATAGCGGGTTTT
>NW_019154090.1:22218911-22301903 GCF_002288905.1 Enhydra lutris kenyoni | reverse complement strand
ATTCTTTGTGCTGTTCCACAGTGGCCCTGGTTTCTTCGATGGCCTGATTTTTCTCTCATGCTAGCTCTGAGCTCCGCTGTCTCATTTTCTTCTCAGAGCACCTCAGTCCCAGCCTTTGAACGACCGCTTGATATATTCATGGCTTTTCACCATTTTCTAGGAAGAACTATCTGGTGAATGTTCGTGTGCCATTTGCTGTGCCTGTAAACTGTTTAGCTCCTTTTTAATTACTTTCTAAATAAGGCAAAATTCTTCCTTGATGAGGTCTTATAAAGTAGATCAGTGTGAGAGAGGGGATTCTTTGTGCTGTTCCACAGTGGCCCTGGTTTCTTCGATGGCCTGATTTTTCTCTCATGCTAGCTCTGAGCTCCGCTGTCTCATTTTCTTCTCAGAGCACCTCAGTCCCAGCCTTTGAACGACCGCTTGATATATTCATGGCTTTTCACCATTTTCTAGGAAGAACTATCTGGTGAATGTTCGTGTGCCATTTGCTGTGCCTGTAAACTGTTTAGCTCCTTTTTAATTACTTTCTAAATAAGGCAAAATTCTTCCTTGATGAGGTCTTATAAAGTAGATCAGTGTGAGAGAGGGGCCAGGCCTGCGTCCCAGGTGGGCAGGAGTTCCTAAAGCACAGGGATGGGGGTTGTGTTCAGCCTTGTCTTCTCCCCCCTTACAGTGCAAAGCTCCCCACCCCCTGGTGCTGAACCAGGCACAGGAAAGCTCTTGCTGCAGAGAGCTTTTCATTTCAAGTAAGAAATGACTGGCTTTTCCCCTCTAGGGATGCTGCTTTGGAAAACTCAAAACTGACATCTCAATCCAGGCAGCCAGCCCACTTCACACCCAGTGCTGACAAGGTCTGTCACAGGAGAGTTCAATGTCTATTTCCTCTTTACTCTGTTTTGCTTTGGTGATTCTACGGCAGCTGAGAAATCCTACTGTCTTTATACCACAATTAGTGAAAGATCAGCCTTATATTCCTGGGCTGAGACCTTCATGGCTAACTCTCCTGTTGGATTCTATTTGCTTATATTTGATGAGACTTTCACATTTGTGTTCAGAATGAAAGTGGTCTATACTTGGCATGTCCTATCTATTCTCAGGGCTCCTGAAATGAGCAGTGTCATTTCCTATGTTTATGGACTCTCTGGAACAATCTCAATGTATGATACTGGGATTTTCTGTTCTGTAAAGGTTTTATCAAACATCACCTGTAAAACTACATAGTTTAGCTTGGCTCCTTTTTCTGGGAAGATTTTTAACCTCTTCAATTTTTTTTTTAAAACAGCTTTGGTCTAATAAGATTTTCTGTTTCTTCCTGATTCTAAGATAATTTAGGTTTTCCTGGAAATTTTTTCCATTTAAACTCAATTTTCAAATCTATTGCCATAAAATATATGTAGGAACTAAGACATGGGACTCACTTTATCTGTATTGTTTGTATTTCTCACAAGAGCAGATTAAAGTGGGCGTAAAATGAAGACCAGATGCCATTCACCAAATGATGATTGGTAACCTGAGTGGGGTCAAGGGGATAAAAGCCCTGATCCTGCCTTCTACCCCAACAAACCCTGTGCTCTCTCCACCTTCTCTTTCTCAGTCTTAGGAAAAGTCCTCAGTGCTGTGGGCAGTGCCCAGCTACTGATGTCCCAGAAATTCCAGCAGTTCCGGGGCCTCTGTGAGCAAAACCTGGTGAGTGTGACTCTTCCTCCTCCACCGTGGGCCTTCCAGACTTTGCCTTCCTGCCAGATTAGCCCCTCTAAGCCTCTGTGCCCTCCTCCCTAACACAGAGAAGATGCTGGTGACATGTCCATGCCTCGCACAAGGAAAAGAGCCTTCCAAATTTCTAATGCCTCTTCAAATAGAAAAGCAAAGCCTATGTGAAAGGAGCCACATGAAACTTAAAAATCAGCACTGACTCATTTGTATTAAACGTGCTCTAAGACGACGGGTGAGGACTGGAGACCTATCACCCCCTGACCTTCCCTATCAGGAGGGTGGCTTTTCCTGTGGAGGCCTCACCTCACTCCTCAAGGCCACGGACAGCATGCTCCTAGGGCTGGAGGATAAGGGCGAGTGTTTATCTCCAGGGCCTGCAGAGATGTAGCATTGGCTGGGTCAGTCATCATGAGCAGTGTGTTGTTGGAGAACAGACTAGGGGGACGGAAACCCTGTGGGTTCTGTAAATACACCCATCTGGCTGTGCTCCTGGCTTCTTCCTGCCTCACTGTGAGACCACAGCCAGGAGCTTCTGTACAATGAGAAGAGCTATCAGCCTGACATACATTAGGAGCATGAGGGCCTTCCTCCCTATAGTCCTACAGTGGTGGTCAAGGCCTCAGTCCCATGTATGTACAGGTCCTGCTCTCTTTCTCCCAAAGATCTGCACCATCACAGGGTTGGCAGTGACCAGGAACTTCCTTCATTCCCTCCTACAGATCCTGATGTTGGGAACTGGGGGGGGAAGCAAGATGAGGCCTCCAGGGACCCTAACCAGAGCTGGCAGGGTCACGAGACCATACTTGGTGTGGGGTGCAGAACAAGCGTCTGCCTTGCTTGCCCCACTGATCCCCATCTCCCTCTGCAGAACCCTGAAGCAAACCCACGTCCGACAGCCCAGGACCTGGCAGGGTTCTGGGACCTGCTACAGCTGTCCATCGAGGACATCAGCATGAAGTTTGATGAACTCTACCACCTCAAGGCCAACAGCTGGCAGCTGGTGGAAACCCCCGAGAAGAGGAAGGTGAGCATGGAGCAGTGCGGAGGGGAAGTCCAGGGACAAATTCCTGGTCGGCAATAACGCTGCCCACATCGGTCAGTGCTGCTTGGCTCCCTTCTCCGTGTGTCGTCTTTGAGCTGGGGGCTCACGTCCATCAGTGCGCAGGGTCCATGCTTGGCTCTCGTCCAGCATGCCGCTCGCTCTGTGTAGTCGAGGCTGCCCCCTGAAGCATGCCATCCCACCTTGCATGTTCAGAAAGGGGGCTCCTAGGAGACAGATGCCCACAGTCCTGAGCACAGGTAGAGACATGGCTGTCAGAACTCTGGAGACAGAAGATCAGTCCTCCTGGGGCCAGCCTCTCCCATGAGGTACGGCTTCCTTCTGTAAAACCATGGCACCCAGGGACCCCCTGTGGTTACTGGGTACTGAACCATGGCCCCTGTGAGTTCTGACCCCCTGAAAAAGCCTGTGAAATGTGCCCAGGGAGTCCAAGGTCCTGAATTTAAATCCCAGCTCAGGCCATGTGACTCAGGCTCCCCATGGTTCAGAGCAGGGGTGGGAACAGGTGGTGTGTCCATCCCTTCCTGCTAGAACATTCTAGAATCCTAAGCTTGTATTTTGCTCCTATGCCTTGTGCTATTCCCACTATCATCGCTTCTTGTGGCTTTCTGATTCCACGTGTGTGTTGCTTGTGCCTGATGTGGGGAGGCTGGGGCGGAGGCTCCAGCTGCCAGCATCAAGTGGGAGGTAACGCCCCACAAAAGGTGCACCTTTATTTTATTTTTCTTCCCTCCTCACTGTCTCACTAAAGGAAGAGAAGAAACCACCCCCTCCGGTCCCAAAGAAGCCAGCTAAATCCAAGCCGGCAGTGAGCCGCGACAAGGCCTCCGACGCCGGGGACAAGCAGCGTCAGGAGGCCCGCAAGAGACTCCTGGCGGCCAAGCGAGCGGCTTCTGTGCGGCAGAATTCAGCCACGGAGAGTGCGGACAGCATCGAGATTTATGTCCCTGAGGCCCAGACCCGACTCTGAGACCAGGAAGTGGGAAGCAAACAATTTTAAGTCATTAAAAAAAACAAACACACAAACTAAATGTGAACGGAACACCATTTTCTCAACCTTTAAGATGGTTATTCTGTCCAGAGACCCTGAGCCAACTTTCAATTGACGCATACAAGGGCTCACAATTTGGCTTTTTTGGGTCCCTCCCAGCTTTAGGTTAATGAAGACTTCATACAAAAAAAAGTCAACAAACACAAAACTCAACTTTTTTTTCCCCTCTGGTTGGCCACCGTGGGCTAGGTAGACGGACCTCGGCACCTCCTGGCCCAGCCTCCAGACTGCGGTCTTTTTACTTGTTCTATCTCACGAGAACTTGCACTAGCTTGTTTACAAGACGAGGACAGTCCGAGGACAGCCTTGGGTCCCTGCCATGTCCTTCCTCCTCTTCCCGCTACCCCGCTCTGACCTTGCAGTTTTCATTCTTCTGTTCATCTCCTCTCCCTTTAGAGCTCACCCTGGGGCCACCATCGTGGCGGCCGGCTTGCCAACTCTGGGCCCTGCGTGCAGCTGCCAGCCTGAAGAGCCAGACCCGCGCCCCTGCCCCAGCGCTCCCACTTGCTCATGCGCACACGCAGGCGCTGGCCCTGCAGCAGCAGCCCCAGGCACGGGGGAGGGGGGGTCTCCGAGAAGGGGAGGAGGGTTCAGGGCTTTGGGGGGGGACAATGAGATAAAAACCACCGTTACCATACTCCAGACTCCCGCCTCTTTCTTCTCTCCAGCCCCCTCTTCCTTCAGTAAAATGTCTGACTCAGAGTGACTTGCAGGGGACACTCAAGAGAGGGACCCCATTTTCCAGGGGTCTCCTGTCCCTGGCCGAGCCTGTGTACAGCACCTGAGGGGCAGGCGGCTGTGTCTGTATGTATGTGTACATATGCACATAGACCTTAGAGTGTATATTTAACAAACGCCCATCTGCTCACCCATGCCCCCCAGCGCCGCCGCTGGCTCTCGGGGCACCTGGCAGGAGGCGGGTGTGTGAATAGCATATATTTTTACATGTACTATATCTAGGTGTGTGTACAAGTGTGTGTAAAAATATATACCTTGTGTGTAAGCGGCCTTTTTTTTGGTCTCCCACCTGCCCCCTGCCGTGGGCCCATCTGCCCTGCCTCTGAATTTTCTATTTTTTTTTTTTTTTACCCCAATCATCCTTCTCTCTCCCACCCCGCAGGCCCCCCCCCCCCAAGCCCAGCCCCACTCCCAGGGTGGCGTCAGCCCTGAGCTGCAGTGGCCCAGGCCTGCAAGGTTAGGGGCGGGAGGGGTAGGGGGAGGCCCAGCACACGAAGGCTGCTCTCTCTACCATGGAGATGACGATGGCATTGGAGATGTCCTCATGTCCGGCACTCGCTGCAGGGGCCCCGAGTAAACAGAGAGCCTGCTCTGGGGCCCCATTCCAGCCTGGCCGCCGTCTGTGACCTTGGGCAAGTCACTTGACCTCTGTGTGCCTCAACTTCCTCCTCTGTAAAATGGGGACAGCCCCTGCCCCTCCCTACCTCACAGGCATGTTGTGAGAATAAATGAGGTAACGTGTACCAAGGGCTCATGGTGTTCTTACAGCGGGCCGGGCCAGGCTGGGGTGAGATGGATGGAGGGGACACCCCGGGAGACTGAGCCAGACCCCTTGCCACACAGCAGCTCTTTGGAGACAGGCTGACTTGTGTGTAAACCGTCATTCCAGCTCTGGCACAACCCGGCTCACAACCCTGGGTGAGAAAGCTGCCTTTGGTTCCCTGACCTTACAAATGAGTAACATCCCCCTTAACCTGCCTCCTGTGAGAAACAGGCACTTAACCCATCATTGCTCCACGGAAGCCAAGCTGGGCTGCCCTGGCCCACCCCGCAGACCAAGGACCAGTACTCTGTCCCCTCAGCAGCGGCCTCCCCGATAGCTGTGTGCACTCAACACACCTCCCGAGCACCTGCTCCAACGGCCCCGCGCCTGGCAGGCGGTCACAGAACCACACTCTGGTGGAGGAGAAAGACACTGAATGAGGCCTACGTGAGTTTAAGTCTACCGCAGGCGGCAGAAGAGAAGATGCAGCACCAGGAGGCTGCAGGAAGCGACAGAGCAGCCCCACACACAGCCTGGGGTGCAGCGCTCCGCTCCAGTCCAGAGGCGCCAAGGGTATCAACCTGCTCTGGGGGATGGCAGGTCTGGGGAGAGTGCGTTCCAGGCAGAAGGATGTTCAAGTGTAATGCCCCGTGGTACAAACATGGTTTTCAGGAAGTTTCGGGCCAAGCTGGGCTGCAGACACCTGGTTTCCTTCCTCGTCCCACCACCCAGCTAAGACGCAGTGACCTTGGGCTCAGGGGATGCACAGAACTGCCTCCTAGCTCCACCTGGTCCCTCCTGAGCTCCACTCCTCCCTCAGGCCAGACCCCTGTGCTCAGAGCCTCCCGCCCTCCTCTCTGGATCCTGTTAGTGGTGCGCACAGCAGGGCAGCAGAGCGGCCCTCCGGGGGCTGGCACTCCCTGGACCTATCCCTGCCCTGAGGGGAAGTGGTGACTAGAAGAGTAAGTGAAGAGGTTGCAGGTGGCCTTGGGCACTGAGCCGGACACTCAGAGCGGTGAGTGAATGCTGGAGGGGGCCACGAGCTAGCTAGCAGCCCAGCTCCATTCCTGACAGGCCTCAGGGGAAGAGGGGGGACGCCTACCCCTCAGGGCCTGAGTGTTCCTGCCACAGCAGGGAAGTGGCCCTGGCAGTTGGATCAGGGTCTCCAGCAAGGAGACAAAGAAACTGCTCTTAGTTACTATGTCTCGTAGTCGCACTGAACCAGACCTGACATTCGGGACATGACATCTTTTAAGTATCCATGCATCTTGGGTCACCTGGGTGGCTTGGTCAGGTAAGCGCCTGCCTTCGGCTCAGGTCATGATCCCAAGCTCCTGGGATCAAGTCCCACATGGGGCTCTCTGCTGAGTGGGGGCCTGCTTCTCCGTCTCCTCCTTGCTTGTCCCCCCTCTCGCTATCTCTGTCACTGTCTCTCACAAATAAATAAATAAAACCTTTTGAAAAAAAGTATCCAAGGATTTTGCAGAGTGTTGCACGGTCTAGAAGTATGTATTCTCATGACTAGATTTGTATAAAACAGTATGAGCCAGAACATGACTAAGATAATATCTCATTCTCTGTACTTCTATCAAGAAGGCATTTGACTATTTAGGGAAAGACCAACAGCAGCTTCCCAGAGAAGCTGCATTTCCAAAGCTGGGTTCTGAAGGGACAGAAAGGAGTCAGGAGGGAGAGACTGCAGGCTGTGGGGTGCTGGGGGAGAGGCAAAGGGAGCCTGAGTCTGGGTGCTGAGCCTGGGTCCCTGAGAACCACCCTCAGGGCGGCACATCCTAGGGCAGGAGCCCCAGGGTCCCTAGTTGTTCCCAAGCCTGGCATCTCCCCCACCCCATGGCCTAAGCTGAGAGAGGAGGCCGGGCCGCAGCCAGGAGCAGCACTGGGTTCAGAGGCCTTCCGGCCAGGACAGCAGGACAAAGCCATTGCCAGGTGGCCTGCCAGCTAGCAACATGTAGATGCCAGCACAGGTAAAAGTGCTGCTGCTGATCCCCAGCCCGTTGGAGAAGTTGTTCCCACCACCATCACTGGAATGGAGTTTCTTTTTTTTTTTTTTTTTTTTTTTTAAAGATTTTATTTATTTATTTGAGGAGAGGCAGTGAGTGGGAGAGCACAAGCAGGGTGAAAGGCAGAGGGAGAAGCCAGCTCCCCGCTGAGCAAGGAGCCTGAGTCAAAGGCAGACACTGAATAAATGGCCTGAGCCACCAAGGCGCCCTAGAGTGGAGTTTCTGAGAGAAACACAGAATGAAGTTGTGTCCCCTGCGCTTTGGAATCTGGCTGACCTGAAAAATCCATGTGGGCCTCACTGCACCTCCCACAGCAGCCAGAGGGTCTTTACGAAGTCCTGATTCCATTAGCTCCAGAAGTCACCCTCTGCGCAGAAGCCTTTGCAGCCCGCCTGGTGCCAGCAGAAGAAAACCCAGCCTACCCGCCTTGGCTCAAGAGGCCCCTGCCCAGCTCTCCCACTACACCTCCCATGGGATCCCACACTAGCTTCACCTCAGGCCTGGCACAGGGAGCATAGCTCCCCACCAATGCAGTTAACGTTACCCTTCCTCAGCTCCCAAAGTCCCTGGGCCAGGCCAGGCTGGGGCAAAAACCCCTGCTCTGGACTTGGAGCATGAGAGCCACTTGGCTCGTCTGTCTTTGCTGCAGTAGCTGATGTGGTGATACTCCTATCCATGCAGCTATATGTGAGTATCTGTCTCCACAAGGAGATGGTGGGCTCCCAGAGAATAGGAAGTAAGTTTTTCAACCAGCCTCAGTGCCTAGCACAGATGAGAGCTTCAAGACTATTATTTCCCAGCTGGCTCAGCCTGTGGAGCATGCGACTCTTGATCTTGGGGTGGTAAGTTCGAGCCCCACATTAGGTATAGAGATGACATAAAAACAAAAGGTTTAGGGGAAAAAAGGAAGTATTATTTCCTAAATAAGTGAACTTGCTGAGGGAAGGAGGGGTGGGACTTCACAGAGAAGACAGTATTGGAGCTGGGCTCTAAAAGATGAACAGGGGTTCTCCAAGCTGAGGCCGAGAAAGGCAAGCACAGAGGCTGAAGTGTGAGACTGCTGCTGCACAGGAAGGGCCTCAAACGCCACGTTAAGTAGTACAGGCTCTAAATGGAACAGGGACCTTTCCTCCTACAGAAGCCACCTTCCCATGAGACAGGAGCCCCCAGTTCCAGCGTCCAGGGGTGGCCATGGTCCCCTAATGACCAGCCAGCATCAGGGTTTAATCTCTAGCACGTGTGCAGAGAGCCCAAACCTGGTGACGCCCTGTGACCAACAGGAAACATGGGCCTTTGGGGGGCCTCAAATGCTATGGCTCCAACCTTCCATGGACTGACAGATGACTCCCACATCTGACTCTGCAACCCCAATTTCCTTGAACTCCACACTTCCCACTCACATCTCTATCTCTCAAAATGAACATGTCCACCAACCAGCAGAAGTAAAAGGAAGTGAGAAGGGCCAGAAAGTCACCACGAAGCAACCGTCCCAGCAACAACTAAATCACCAGTGGGTGTCACAAGTTGGTGAAAGTTTGCTGAGGAGCAGAATGTTTGATCTCAAAGGAGCACCCCACAAACTACTTACTCATGAAATACGGATTAAAAAAGGGGAAAATTATAACTTTCTGATGGATAACCCAGCAGATACAACCTTAAAAAGATGGTGAAGTTATTATTGCTGGTGAGGGAAAAAAATAACGTCCTATGTCTTCTGTTAAGACACACTGAGAAAGGTACATCATTTCTGTGATATTCCTGTCAAAAATCCACCACCTGAGGAGTGCCTGAGTGGCTTAGTTGGTTGAGCATCAGACTCTTGATTTTGGCTCATGTCATGATCTCAGGGTTATGAGATCCAGCCTGGAGTTGGGCTCTGCACTCAGCAGGGAGTCTGCTGGACAGCCAATCCTCTCTCTCTCTCTCCCTCTGCCCCTCCCCCTGCTCATGCGTCCACCTGTCCATGCACTCTCTCTCTCTCAAATAAATAATTTTTTAAAAAATCCATAACTTGAAGCTAATCATGAGGAAGGACCATGTAACTGGCCTGGACTCTCCAAAAATGTCAGTGTCTTGAAAAACAAAAGCTAATTAACAATTCCATGTTAAGAGAGATTAAAGAGGGGCGCCTGGGTGGCTCAGATGGTTGAGTGTCTGCCTTTGGCTCAGGTTATGATCTCCGGGTGGTGGGAGCCCCACTTTCGGCTCCCAGCTCAGCATGGAGTCTGCTTCTCCCCCTCCCTCTGTCCCCCTGCTTGTGTTCTGTCTCTCCTTCTCTCAAATAAATAAAAAAAATCTTAAAAAAAAAGGAGAGAGATTAAAGACATCTCAATAGATGGATAAAAAGTGTTTGATAAAACCCAACATCCTTTCATAATAAAAACACTTAACCAGGAATAGATCTTCTATAAGCTGATAAAGGGCATCCAAGAAAAACCCACAGCTACTATCATATTTAATGATGAATGAGTGAGCTTTCGCCATACGTTCAGGAGCAAGACAAGGGTGTCTGCTTTTACTACTACTTTTTTTTTTTTTTTAAGATTTATTTATTTATTACAGGGTATGCGTAAGACAGCAAGCAAATGCAGGAGGGGGGTGGGAGGGAGAGGCGGAGAGAGGGGAGGCAGCGCAGGGGGAGGGGGGAGAGGCTCTCAAAGCAGACTCCCCATTGAACATAGCCCATCATGGGGCTCTACAAGAGGCTCCATCCCAGAACCCTGAGATCATGACCTGAGTCAAAATCAAGATTTGGACATTCAACTGACTGAGCCACCCAAGTGCCCCTGCTTTTACTACTTCTATTTGATGTACTGGAGGGCAATGTTGCCCAGGCAACAGAATGAATGAATGAATGAAACCCAGATTGAGGGGTGCCCGGGTGGTTCAGTGGGTTAAAGCCTCTGCCTTCAGCTCAGGTCATGATCCCAGGGTCCTGGGATCGAGCCCCGCATCAGGCTCTCTGCTAAGCAGGGAGCCTGCTTCCTCCTCTCTCCTCGCTCTCTGCCTGCCTCTCTGCCTACTTGTGATCTGTCAAATAAATAAATAAAATCTTTTTTTAAAAAAAGAAACCCAGATTGAGAAGAAAGAGGTTAAACTATCTCTATTTGCAGATAACATGATCTTTCATATAGAAAATCTTAAAATATCCATAAATAAACTATTAGTTAATAAATGAGTTCAGTAATGTTCCTGGAAGTAAGATCAATACACAAAAATCAATTGAAGGCCGCCTGGGTTGTGGTGATGGCTGCACAACAATGGAAATGTGCTTACTGCCCCCCCAACTACAGATTTCAAATGCTTAAATGGTAATTTTTATGTTTTCTTGTTGTTGTTTTTTTTTACACCCCCTCCAAACACAAATTAAAGAAACATGATAACCTTAGATTGACTGCTGGACCAGAAAAAAATTCCTGTAAAGGACATTATTGGGATCACTGACAAAATTTGAATATAGATTGTAAATTAGGTAACAGTATTAAATCAATGTTAAAATTTTTCTGATTTTGACAAATGTACTATGGATTTGGAAAAGAATCTCCTTTTCAGGAGATACTCACTGAAGTATTTCCAGGTAAAAAGGTAATAAAGAATGCAAGTTACTCTCAAATGATGTTGGCGGGGGCAAGATATCCACACATACACATAAACACACAGAAGAGGATATAATAAAGCCAAATGTCAACAATTGGAGAGTATGGGTGAACTCTTAGAATAAAGGTAGAGGTACCATACAAAGTCTGAAATTATTTCAAAGTTAACTGTTTTAAAAAAAAAAATTAACAGGTCCAAAACAGAGCTCTGATCTCGCTTCAAACCTACTCCTTCCATAGTAGACCCATGTTAGAAAGTGGCAGCTCTCTCTCTCCCACCACTCACACCAAAACCCTTGGAGTCAACCTCAACTCTGTTCTTTCACACACATTCCAATCCATGTGCAAATCCTATTGGATGCAACTTCAGAATATTTCCAGAACCCCACCCCTTCTCGCCCGCCCCCCTGCTACCACACTAGTTTGAACACTTGCTGGAAAGCTCCTCACTGGTCTCACCCAGAGGGATTCAGTTAATACATAAGCCAGACCATGCCATCCTTCTGTTCAGAACTCTGATGTCTCATGGTGGCCTACAAGGCGCCCCGGGCTACGTCCCCACTGCTTCTTAGAGCTCATCTCCCAACCTTCTCCCCAGTCACACTCCCCTCTGGCTGCTCCTAGACCAGGAGTTGGCAAACTCTCCCTACCTGCCTCAAACACTCCCTGGGCATGACTTCTGGTTGTCCCAGTGTCACAGGAGGCACCCTCCTCTCTCTCTTTAGTAACTCTGCTTTATTCTCCTTCAAGGAACTCATTTCTCTCTCCAAGCCATGGAGCTACTCCTTCATCACAGTTCCCTCACAAAAACTGCTTCCCCGGGGTGACTACTTTAGTGCAATGCTGTTTCCCCAGCGCCCAACACAGTGCCCTGCATCTAAAATGTCAGTTCGTATTGACACCAGTAAGTAACTGGGTGTTGGAAGGTCTGCACTGCTCCACAGTGGGCTGGGGGTGGGGGAGGGACAGGGAAGCCTGCCTGGAGTCCAGGTGGGTAGGGTGTTCCTTCAAGGGTCAAAGTGATGGACAGGACCTGATGCAGAATGGGGGAGTGGGGGGAAGGGGTCTGTCCTCTCTGACTCCCTCTTCTGACTAATGTCAACAAGAGTGGGTAAGGGGTGCTGCCACCCTGAGGAGGCCCCAGGCTCCCCCAGCCCCTGCCCCTCTCACTAGCCCCCAGGGTGCTACTTGACTCTTTCTGGCCACTCTTTTTTCCTGAATCTTCACCATCACCCTCCCATTTTATGGGAAACTGACGCCAGCAGGAAAGGACAGTGATCTGGCCAAGGTGGGCTGTCCCTAG
The DNA here is from genome assembly GCF_002288905.1 of Enhydra lutris kenyoni. Lineage (NCBI taxonomy): Eukaryota > Metazoa > Chordata > Mammalia > Carnivora > Mustelidae > Enhydra > Enhydra lutris. The sequence goes on along the minus strand of NW_019154090.1, from coordinate 22,289,658 downwards.
CACAGTCCTCCTACCCAAGCCCCACGTGAGCCCCCACGCCAGCAGGGACCTGAATGACCCTTCACATGAGGATGGCGGAGCCATCTGACATGCCTTCTTTTGGACTGGTGAAAAAAGCCATACTTGGCCTAATGGAAGAAAGCCCTCCCACGGGAATGGGCCAGGCAGTGGAGGCCTTTGGGGGAAAGATGGGGGGAGGGCCTGAGAACTGGAGAATGCCCCTAGGTGTTCTGCCTACCTCACTGGGGAGGAAGGGGCAGCCCAGATAAATCCCCCTCCCCTAACAATCAGGAGCGAGCCGTCCCAGCGTTGCGCCGCATCACCTCCCCTGCCTACTCAGGGAAGACGCCCCCGCCGCCAGCCAGTGGGTCAAGGCCAAATAAGGCTGCGCCAGCGTACAGCCCGCCCCGCCCCGCCGCGCGCATTCTTCTGCCTTCTAAGGCCCGCGCCGCCCCGCCCACTGAGCCCCAAGCGGACCAACAGTCCGCCGCCCCGCACCGGCTCCGCACATCGAGAGAGCTCCTTCTCCACACCAGGTGGGAGTCGCGGCCGCGGGGGAGCTAGACGAGGCGGTGTGACGGCCCCACAGACAGGGACGCCCGAGGGTCTCAGCGAGGGCAGCCCTCATAGGGCTGGGGCTGCGAGTTGCGGGGCAGACGGGGACTCTGGCAGCAGGGAAACGGTTCCAGGCTGCGGGAGCCACTGGTCCTTTGGTGAGGGAACTCTGCCGGGCCCTGCCCCTTTATTATGGAGTTTCAGAGCCAAACCCAGAGCTCTGGGGGGGTCCAGAAGGAGGGGAGGGGGGGATGTGGTCGCCGGTGTTCCCTGCCCCAGTAAAACCATGTGTGTCAGACTGGAAACTGAGCCCTGTAAGGCTCCTGGAGACTCCTCCAGAACTCCTGGGGCAGAAGAGAGGGATGGAGACGGGGAGAAAATCCGTCCCTCCACACACACCGACGCTGTGTGCGTGCACTTGGGGGTTCTACGCACTCCAACATCCACTCAAATATGCCTGTTGGGTGGAGAGGGTCTGCCAAGGGCTCTGGGGGCTGGACAGGGACCTGGGCTGGGGGACCTCAGACTCTCTACTCCCCCTCTCCAGCCCTGCAACTGCCCTGAGGAATGAATCAGATAACTCAGCCACAGAGGAGGTGATTTTACTAGCAAGGCATCGGGTACTACCAGCCATAGGGATGAGATAATGGGGGACACAGGCCTTGTCTTTGCTGTTATGGGGGGATTTCAAACACCAGAAGGGGGGAGGTGGCACCTAGTTGCAGCCAAACACTAGTTATATCTGATCCCTAGTGTCTAGGACCTCCAGGAGCAGGAGGGGATGGCTCTAGGGCTAAGGACCTAGCCTTCCTCTGACCCCTTTTTCTCGACCAAGCCTAGAAGCTGCCTCTGGTCACGGAGAGCCCTCAACTGCAGCAGGCCCACCACAAGCCTCTCAGGATGTGTGTTTGTGTTCAGGCATCAGGGGTGCCAGCGGCTGGCCATTACCACCCACTGACCCAAGCCTAGCCCAAGCTGTTGCTCTCTATCCCTCTCGTGGGCATGCTACTTCCCTTCTTGTGCATCACTTCTTAAACGGCACAGTCAGGCGGGGGAGGGAGTGCCCTCACCCTGCTTCCCAAGATTGCTGGGATGGACAAATCCTGAAGTTCAGTGCTTTCAGCCACGATATGGCTTTGGGATCAAAGAGGGTGGGGAAGGGGTAGGCTATGAAGACAGAAGAGCCCAGCCAGTATCACAACAGTGGGTGAGGTCCTAGCCATTCCTGCTTCCGGCTGCAGCTTCCTCTGTTCTCCAGGCTGTGTCTGCCCTAGAGCTGTGCAGACAGGATGGGGTTGGCAATAGTGATGATAACCATCACAGCCTCTCATGGCCATGGACTACTTCTTGGCTGCCTTCTGTTAGTGCCATGAGTCCAAGTTCCCAGTGAGCAACAGGCTCAGGGAAGGACTGAGGCCCTCAAAGCACAAAACCCCTGCTGATGCCACCATCCCACACCGACCCAGGTCAGGTGAGAAGGGCTTTTGTCTACCCACCCCGAGCCACATGAGAATCACCCAGGGCCAGGTGTGTCAGGCCAGAGGCACACAGCAGCCCGTGTGTCATGCCTACAGGCAGGTGTGGCCCTGGGGAAGGGTCGGGGCTGGCCAGGATCCCTGCTCAGGGTTTAAGAGCTCAAAGACCACAGTCTGAGAATGACTGGAACAGAGTCATGGGATAAAGGCCTGGCAACATTCAGGGCTAAAAACAGGCAGAAGCTTCCTGGAAGCCCTCAACCAAGCGCAGAAGAGAAAAGGGGACAGTAGTCTTGGGGCCTCAGCCACACGCACAACTGCCCCAGCTGAAGGGAATACAGCTCTATGTCTTCAGGGGAAGAGTCCTCACAGGCCATAACAGGTTCAGGGAAAGAGCACCTTGCTGGGCCTTAGTTTCCCCATCTGTGCAGTGGGGGCAATAACCTGGCTGTAGTTCTCCTCACAGCCATTCATTAAACAACCATCTATTAGCCTGTTGGTAAATCAGGGGAGGGAGAGAAAGACCTCTAAGTCCTTACTGTCAGAGCAAGGGTGTGGGAACTGCTCCCCAAGGGGGTGTCTCAAGAACTAGGCTGGAAAAGGAAGGGTGTTCGGGGTGGGGGTGACCAAGAAGGAAAGTCTGGGGTTGTCTGGGAAATATCCAGAGGTCCAGCATGGCAGAATCACAGGCACCTAGAGGAACACAGTGAAGGGTACCATGGTCAGTCAGAGCGAAAGGTCGGAGGGGTTCACACAGGGTCCTGAATGCTAGGCTCAGGGGCCTACTTGTTCCAGGAACTTTCAAGGGCTTCAAGGTGAAATGACAGGTGGTTCAGCTCTGGGTCTCTATAGGTTGGGAGAGACTGGCTGGAAGCTAGGAGGCCAGATCTAGACAAGGGTGACAAGAAGCTGGGTCTCCCAGCCCAGGGGAGCCTCATGCCCCTATAAGCATAGCAGAGTGAGAACAAATCAGGTCTATCACCCACCTAAGGTGCTAGTCAAGTGTGGGCAGGTTGGGGGAGGGGAGACTGCCCAGAGCATATGCCTTCTAGAACATCCAGAGCCTGGAACACAGAGGGATGGGGAGGAGGTAGGAGGGAGCAGGAGGAGGAGGAGGAGGAGGAGATGACAAGAATGTCAGGAATGCAGGGCCACTGATCCAGCTCCTTTCTGCTGGGGGCAGAGGGAGCTGGCAGGAACCTCACAGCCTCCCACTTTTCAGCCCACCTTCTCACTTGGAGGGAGAGAGATGGACAATGTAAATGCTATAAAGAATTAAAAGAGAGAAAGCGAGGACAGGTTGGCACAGAATCCAATCCTAAGTGTCTTACCCAAACAGCCACAGCAAAAATAGCTTACTTTGTGCCTGGCACCATTCCAGGGGCTTCTCTGGCACGAATTATTCCCTGCTGCTGGGCATTCCTCATGTCCCCATTCCCAGATGAGGAAACTCACTCAGAGAGGTAGAGAAGTTGTTTATGATCGCAGAGCCCACGCCTGTCTGCTTTTCTGATGAGCTGGGTGACAGGAGCCCCAAGCCTATGGGAGGCCTTGAATGCCAGGTCCAGGCACTGACAGCCAGGCTTTAAGTAGGCAGGAAGATCCCCTGGCCCAGGGTCCTAGGCTCTTCCCCCCACACCCACTTCCTGCAGGGAAGCCCCACCCACCTGAAGCCAAGATGTCCAGTAAGCGGGCCAAGGCCAAAACCACCAAGAAGCGGCCACAGAGGGCCACATCGAATGTCTTCGCGATGTTTGACCAGTCCCAGATCCAAGAGTTTAAGGAGGCCTTCAACATGATCGACCAAAACCGAGATGGCTTCATCGACAAGGAAGACTTGCATGACATGCTGGCCTCACTGGGTGAGCAGGGATCGGGTGGCTGGGGTCTAAGTGGGTCCCGCGAGGGTTGCAACTGGAACAGGCAGTGGGCTGCTCATCGCATATGGAGTCCTTTCCATGTAGGGACATGTCGTACCTACCCTGGCAAGCAGATGCCAGTACTTTCTCCATTTAACAGATAGGTAAACTGAGGCATGGAGCAGTTGGGCACTGGATCTGAACCCAGACAGGCTCACTCCGGAGCCAGACTGCCTCAGGCAGATTCGTGGTTGGGCTGCCTGGTTCTACTTCATTTAAAGAAAAGGATGAGTGACTAAAGAAAGTTGGAACTGCACAGACCTTCCATTGTGCAGATGGAGAACTGAGGCTGGAGGGGAAGCCAGAGTGCCTCCCTCTGTTAGAAGTCACCCATGCCAGGTCCTTAGAGCCTCTCTGACTCCGGCCACTTCCCTAGAATCAGAATCTTAGAGCTGAAAGGGCTCAGGAACCTGCTCAGATGGGAACCCCCAGTCTGTGGCCCTACCCCCATATCCCTCCCCTGTGCTCATCACAGATACCACCCCGACCCCCAGTTCCTGGCAGACCCTTCAACCAGATGAGACACTGGCTGGGAGAGAGAAGCCTCTGGCAGAAGAGGAAGCAGCCTGTGCTCGTCAAGCCCCAAGCACTGAGGCCAGACAGGCCTGAGGGAGTCCCTGGCCCTGCCCCGCACAGTGGGGCCACCCTACTCTGCCCATTTCCCTTCCTGTGCAGTGGTGACCAAGGCCCTCATGTACACGCCCAGGAAGTCCAGTGGGAGGACTGGGCAACCCTGAGTTGGGGGGGCTGACGTGGGACCCTGGGCTTCTATTCAGAAAAACTTTCATTCCTGTTTGTAGCTCTTGTCGGTGGGGCCACAGGTCAGGCGTGGCCTTCTGGTAGGAACATCAACCCCAGTTGACAAACAAGAGCAGCACAAGTGTCTTAAATCTCCCAGCTATCCTGCAACACAGATGTGACTGGGGCATTGCGGTGACCTCGCAACATGGCTAAAGTTAACACAGACAGGCAGGCAGGGCCGCAGATGCCGCAGGCAGTCAGTATGCGGCAGCCCTCACACCCGGGAGGGCATGGATATCAGGACCAGAGGCCTTAACTGGTCAAAGCAGCCTGGAGAGCCCGCGGGAGGGAGCAGTCAGAACGCTGGCCAGACGCTCTACAGTTTACAGAGCTTATCGTCTCTGCCTGTGGGATTCTCACAGGCCAGGAAAGGATGGGGCAGGGAGGAGGGAAGGGACAGGGTAGTGACAATAGGAATGTCCCACTTGCCACAGGGAAGAACCCCACCGACGAGTACCTTGAGGGCATGATGAGCGAGGCCCCGGGGCCCATCAACTTCACCATGTTTCTCACCATGTTTGGGGAGAAGCTGAACGGCACAGACCCTGAGGACGTGATCCGAAATGCCTTCGCCTGCTTCGACGAGGAGGCCTCAGGTCAGCAGCCTCCTGCTGGAGGCCTGGACAGGGCTGGGGCTGAGTATTTTACCCAGGGCGTCCCCAAGGACGCAAGTGGGGCTGCGCTGGGACTTCAGGGCCCCTGTCCCCAAAAGCCAGAACAGAAATCCCCCATCTGCTGGGATTTCCATCGCTGCAACTAGAAAAACTAAGATGTGTCCTTGTTCCCTTCCCCCAGACGCTAGTCCACAACAGCCCATATCCACCAAGGCTTCCCACGTTTACCTGTTGGCCCAGCACAATGCCCCCATTTTAGACCTCCCCAGAAACCAAATCATTCCAGGCCCTTCTGGCCAATAAGGTGCAAAAACCAGCCCCCATCGTCAGACCTCACAAAGGACTTCTGTCCCACAGCTGGTCTGTCCCAGAGACAGGCCAGAGTGACCCTGGCACCAATTTCAGAAGTTTCTCAGTGCCCACAGGCCCAATCAGAACATCTTCCTGACCACCTTCATGGTCCCCTATCAGGGTGGCATATTTTCATCTCTATTTTCCAGATCAAACAGGCACAGAGAGGTTAAATAACTTGCCTATGGTCACACAGCCAAGAAAGGGGATGAGCATGCAAACTCGGGCAGTGGAACTCTAGGGCTCAGGTCAAAGTAAGACATATCCAGCCCACACACTCACAGGCCGAAGGACCCCACAGAAACACTGCAGAACCCCTCCCTCTGGGGCCCTGAAGAGTTGAACTAGCCGGAGACTCACTGCAAGGACTGCTGTCGGACCACAGGGGGAGGGTGTGAGGGATGTCCCAGCCTGAGTCCCTATCTCATGGGCCCTGGCCCTGCCCCCAGGTTTTATCCACGAGGACCACCTTCGGGAGCTACTCACCACCATGGGAGACCGCTTCACAGATGAAGAAGTGGACGAGATGTACCGAGAGGCACCCATTGATAAGAAAGGCAACTTCAACTACGTGGAGTTTACCCGCATCCTCAAGCATGGGGCCAAGGACAAGGACGATTAGGTCACCCCAGCCCCCCAGCCCCAGGCCCCTGTTCCACTCTCCTGCTCCCCACACTCACTATGCTCCATGCCCGTGACCCCACAGGATTTTCTCAGGGGATCCTCCCTCTGAGGGGCTAGGGGCCCAGCTCCCTGTGGAGGAACAGGCTGAGAGTGCACAGTGCCAGGCAAGGGGTGCAAAGCCAATGTGAGACAGGTGTTCCACCATGACCTCCCACCACCCCAAGAGAGGACTGTCTTCTCAGGAGCTTGGCCTCATGGCTGCTCACCACAGGACAGGCCCTGTGTCCTGTTGGACCCAAGTTCACGTGCACCCCCACACAGGGAATGACCACTCTTTCCCAGCCACTGCCACTGCCACAAAGCTCACCAAGGTCCCTTCTCAGGACAGGATGCCAGACCCCTCCTCTGTGCCCTGCCCAGCCACTCCACCAGGAGTATAATCCAGAAGACGCATGTAGGCTGGAAATTGGACCCAGGGGAGGCAGAGTCTCCAATAGAAGTCTGAGCACTGCTTTGGGTCTGTGTGTCTGTTGCTGGGGTGAAATAGAGGAGCTTCTAGTCCCTAAAGAACCTCCTGCCCTCTCCTATCCCTAGTGGCTGCCCAGACCCCTCCCCCACTCCCAGCTGGGGTAAGGCTCCCCTGAGACCAGACTAGGAGTGTGGACGGGGGCAGACATAAGTGCTGCAGAAAACAATCCTGGGGGAAAGAGAGGCCCAAGTGGGGAGGACCCTCAGGAATCACCACAGTGTATCTCTGTGGAGTGGTTCTGTGGCACCAGGAAGACCAGGGTCAGGTCACCCAGCCTTTAGGATTAGAGCCTGGATCTCCAGGGACACCTCAATGCTCCTGGAAAGCCAGGTGATCTTGGAAGAACAGGGAGGCTTTGGGAACAGGGAGGTAGGTGCCTCCCAGAAGCTCTGGCTAAAGGTGGGACCAGCTGAAGGTGGGACCGACGGGTTTAAGGGATTCCCTGAGATCAGCTCCAGGCAGCCACCATGTGTGGCCTGGGCTGTGCCCTCTGCCCCTGCAGGGTCAGTTCAACTATATGACCAGTTTTCACACTGCACACAAGGTGGGCAGGGCTGGGATCTCTGTCCCCATCATTCGTGTGTAACAATGACCACAGCGCCTGAGGCACAAGAAGAACAGAAATATTGGTTCAATGAACAGATAGCCAAGAGGGGCAGGGACTAGCTGAAGTCACCCAGTGGATCTGGGGCAGAGGGAGGGCTAGATCCCAGCCTCTAGATCCCCCACAGGGCTCGGACCTGAGCTACAAACATCCCACCAGACCCCAACAAAGGTTGGGGAGCAGCTGCTGGGCCCGGTGCGATCCTGACGCCTTCCCTAAAGTCACCCATAGCCAGTCAACCACAGCACAAAGCAGAGGTCTGAGATCAGAACCAAGGGAGTGCTGAGCACTAAGTGGACTGTGGACTGTGTCTTGGACAAGGAGGGTCTAACTACCACAAGCCTCTCCCCACATCAGCTCCAGGCCCTGGCCAGAAGCCCATGAAACATCCCCTCTCTTGCCTCCAGATGGAGCCCCACGAGTCCCTGATCTCCACTCCAGGTGAAGCCAGCCCCAAACGTGTCCTGACCAGGCTCAAATACTGAGGCAGACTAGTCTGACCATGCCCTCAACCCCCGCCCCAGATAGAGGGCCACTCACTGCAGCCAGTCCGAAGGGAGGGACCAGGGAGTAGGGCAGACTCTGGGCGTCCTCTGAGGACCCCCAGAGCGCTAGCCACATATGTTCCTTTTCTTAAGATTTTATTTCTTAATTTGACAGAGATCACAAGGAGGCAGAGCAGCAGGCAGAGGGTGGGGGGGAAGCAGGCTCCCTGCTGAGCAGAGAGCCCGACAGGGGGCTGGATCCCAGGACCCTGAGATCATGACCTGAGCCAAAGGCACAGGCTTAACCCACTGAGCTACCCAGGCGCCCCTACACATGTTCTGCATCAAGGTCACATGGCACTCTGCAGAGCCACTGTCACACCAAAAGACTTTCTGTACGATGGCAGGGACCGGGTTAGAAACAAGCCTCCTCATGTCCTGACCCCTCAGTCTGCAATAATGTCACAGGCCTACAGCCCCTTCACTCCAGGGAAAGGGAGAGATCCACGCCCGCTGCTGGGGGGACAGAACCTGTCTAGCCTCACTGGTTTCCAAGCTGGCATGGGCCTGACTTGATGGGACACAGAGGATGGGACAAGGGAAGTGTTCTGTGTATGGAAGGGCAGGACCAGCAGGCGGGAGGAATGTGCAGGAATGGGAGCAGAGCTCAGAGGAAGCAGCGTCAACAAAGCCTGGGAGCAGGAAGGCATACGGCACGTTCAGAAGCCAGGAAGAAGGCAATTTTCTATTTGAGAGCTAATTTGTTACGATCCTAGCAGCTTTTCAGAAAAGCAGCAGCAGCTACTGTTTTCTCTCTCACAGGCAACATTTACAGGTAACAGTGAAACATGCCCAGAACTGTCAAAGTCTGCCACAAAACTCAGAAACCACAAAGGAAAGGACTGATGCATTTAAATCCATGAAGACTATCTCTTGGGGTGCCTGGCTGGCTCAGCTGGTAGAGCGTGCAACTCTTAATCTCGGGGTTGTGAGTTCAAGCCCCGTGCTGGCTATGGAGATTACTTTAAAATAAAATCTTAAAAAAAAAATCCATGAAAAATTTTAAAAACCATAGGGAGGAGTGCCTGGGTGTCTCAGTTGGTTAAATGTCCTACTCTTGATCTCGGCTCAGGTTATGAGCTCAGACTTGTGAGATCAAGCCCCGTGTCGGGCTCCATGCCAGGTATGGAGCCTGCTTAACATTCTCTCTCTGCCTCCCACCCCACTCACTCTCTCTCTGGAAAAAAGAAGAAGAAGAAGAAGAAAGGGGTACCTGGGTGGCTCAATTGGTTAAACCCCTGCCTTCGTCTCAGGTCATGATCCCAGGACCCAGGGATCAAGCCCCATATTGAGCTCCCTGCTCAGTGGGGAGTCCACTTCTCCCGCCCCCTGCTCCTGTGCTCTCATTTGCACTTTATCCCCCCAATCAATCAATCAATCAATCAGAGTAAATGGCCCTGAGTTGCCAGATATTATGAAAAAGAAGAGGACGGGCACCTGTATGGCTTAGTCATTAAGCATCTGCCTTCAGCTCAGGTTCTATTCCCAGGGTCCTAGGATCAAGCCCCATATCCGGCTCAGCAGGAAACCTGCTTCTCTCTCTCCCACTCCCCTTGCTTGTGTTTCCTCTCTCACTGTCTCTCTCTCTCTGTCAAATAAATAAATAAAATCTTAAGAAAAAAGAAAAAAGGAAAGAAAAAAAGAAGAAGAGGAAAATAAGATGTAACTGCTACAATTCAGGACTTATCGTGAAGCTATAGTAAACATAATGATGGTGTGACAGTGGAGAGCCAGGCTGACCCATGAAATAGAACAGAGTCCAGGGACAGACCCATACATTTATGGCTCCTGTTTTTTTTTTTTTTTAAGATTTTATTTATTTATTTGGCAGACAGAGATCACAAGCAGGCAGAGAGGCAGGCAGAGAGAGGAAGGGAAGCAGGTTCCCTGCTGAGCAGAGAGCCCCATATGGGGCTTGATCCCAAGACCCTGGGATTATGACCTGAGCCGAGGGCAGAGGCTTTAACCCACTGAGCCACCCAGGTGCCCCATTTATGGCTCTTGTTATGACAAAGGTGGTATATCATAGGACAGTGGGAAGATGAAGGACTTAATAAATGAAGCTGACACCCACCAAAGTGGCCACAATGAACAAAACTCCCAATTCCAAGTACTGGTGGGAGAGGATAAGGAGCACCTAGAGTCCTCACACACTACAGACAGGAGTGTAAACAGGTACAATCGCTTCGGAAAACAAATTGGCATTATCTACTAAAGTGGAATTTTTATCTACCCCATGACTCAGCAATTTCGCTCTTAGGAACCTACACACCTAACAGAAACATGCACACATGATCACCGAAAAGCACCTGCAAGAAGGCTTGCAACAGCATCACTGTAATAGCCCCACCAGTGGAATGTACAAGGAAATGGAGATGAACTACAGCTACACGCATCAACATGGATAAACCTCACAAACATTATGTCAAAAAAAAACCCCACAAAAACACAAAAGAATACCATTTGTATCAGGATGTGATCAGGGTCAGAAACCACACTGTTTATTTCAACAGAAATAATTTAATATAAATAACTGTTAACTAAGTATAAAGTTTTAATTAAGTAACTAAAAGGGTAGAAAGGGAACTCAAGGGGCGCGTGGGTGGCTCAGTCAGTTGAGCATCTGACTCTTGATTTCAACTCAGGTCATGATCTCAGGGTCGTGACATCAAGTCCGGCATTGGGCTTTGTGCTCAGTGCAGAATCTGCTCAAGATTCTCTCTCCCTCTCCCCTTACCCTTCCCATTTGTGTGTGTTCACTTTCTATAAAACAAATAAATGAATCTTTAAAAAAAAAAAGAGAGAGAGAAAGAGAGAGAATGCAAGAAATTTGAAAATCCACGGGTGGGCTTTTTTTCGGGGAAGTACTAGAAATAAGCGAAAATGTAAAGAGTAATTCATATCAAGAAAGTGAAACTAGGGGCAGATGGCTGGCTCAGTTGCAAGAGCATGTGACTCTCTAGAATCCTGAGTTTGAGTCCCATGTGGAGTGTAGAGATTACTTTAAATAAATAAATAACTAAAAAGAAAAGAAAAGAAAAAAAAGAAAGCGCAAATAAAATATTCGCAAATAATATCTGATTAGAAACCTCTATATAAAGAACCCTCACAACTCAATAATAAAAAGATAAACAACCAATTTAAAAATGGACAAAGGATAGGAACTGACATTTCTCCAAAGATAGGCAAACACAGATGTTCAACTCATTAGGCATTAAAGAAATTAATGGCTATAATAATAATAATTTTAAAAACCCAGAAAATAACAAGGTTGGGAAAGATGTAGAGAAATTAGAACCCCCACACACCATGGTTGGAAATGTAAAATGGTGCAGCCACCTCGGAAAGAATCCAGCAGTTCTTCAAAAGTCTAGACAATCACCATGTGACTCAGCAATTCTACTCCTAGGTAGACACCCCAGAAAATGAAAACATACATCCATGCAAAAAGTTCTACACAAATGCTCATAGCAGCATTATTCAAAAGAGCCAAAAAAAATAGACACAACCCCGATGTTCCCTGAACAGAGAAGTAAACATGGCCTCTCCACGCACCAGAAGGTTATTCAGCACCGAGAAGAATGAAGTACTGACTCATGTTACAACATGGATACGCCTCAAAAACACGAGGCTAGGGGCGCCTGGGTAGCTCAGTGGGTTAAGCCTCTGCCTTCAGCTCGGGTTGTGGTCTCGGGGTCCTGGGATGGAGCCCTGGCTCTCTGCTCAGCAGGGAGCCTGCTTCCCCCTCTTTCTCTCTGCCTGCCTGCCTGCTTGTGATCTCTCTCTGTCCAATAAATAAATCTTAAAAAAAGAAATTAAAAAAAAAAAAAAAAAACTAGGCTAAGTCAAAGAAGTCCTTAACAAAAGACCACATATTGCATGATTCTATTTATACGAAATGTCCCAAATGGGCCAATCTAGAAAGAATGAGGTATATCAGTGTTGGCCGACAGCTGGGGTAGGGAGGGCACAGATGGGGAGTGAAACTGATTATGCTGATGGTTACATGACTCTTTAAATATGCAAAAATTAACTGAATTGAACACTTTAAATGGGTGCATTTCCAGAATGTAAATTATGTAACAATAAAGCTGTTAAAACAAATAGTAACTATTCAAAAAAATCTTCCTAAACTCATGTTTATGTAAACTAATTTTTTCTTTTTAAAGGCTAGCATGTTGGGGCGCCTGGGTGGCTCAGTGGGTTAAGCCGCTGCCTTCGGCTCAGGTCATGATCTCAGGGTCCTGGGATCGAGTCCCACATCGGGCTCTCTGCTCAGCAAGAAGCCTGCTTCCTCCTCTCTCTCTCTCTGCCTGCCTCTCCGTCTACTTGTGATCTCTCTCTGTCAAATAAATAAATAAAATCTTTTAAAAAAAAATAAATAAATAAAGGCTAGTATGCTGAAACTATTAGAACTTCCATCTCTTCATTTCCTGTAAATTTTTTGTTTCCTTCTATTTATATATGCCCCATGACGTCTGATAAACCAATCAAAACAAACCTTAAATTTATGACCTATTACAATTTAACTTTTTAACACACTACAAAGTAGGACAATATTTTAGACTCCTCCAGACATACTGCAAACTTTCAGCTTCAGTTCTACAACCACAGCCATGTGCCAAAATAAACCAAGAAACACCAAAACCCACCAGCCTCAATGGGCTGTTCTCCTTTTGATGCTTTCTTAATTCTCTCAATGTTTTCTTAATTGATTTGAGCTTGCAAATAGGCAAGCAAACTGTAAAAACAACAACAAGGAAACGAACAAATCAGAGTTGCCCACATTTCCCCCTGGAGAGAGAACAGATCCCCATCACCCTGTTAAGAGATCAACAAACAGGCCATAAAACCAATTGCCACTCACTGCTGCCAGCAATGGGAAATAGTCTGGACAAGAACTAAAATCAAAATGGGGTCTGAAAACAAACAACAAAGAAAACAAGAAAGAAAGAGAGAGACAGAGACAGAGAGGTTGTATGGGGGAAGGGGGAGAAACAGAGTCAGTAAAGGTAGTTTTAATGACGGTTAAAACCTGTGAGGGGCGCCTGGGTGGCTCAGTTGGATAAGTGTCTGCCTTTGGATCAGGTCATGAGCTGACATCGAGCAGGGAGCCCCACATCGGGCTCCCTGCTCGATGGGCAGCCTGTGTCTCCCTCTCCACCGCCTGTGTTTTCTCTCTAATAAATAAATAAAGTCTCTTAAAAAAACAAAAACCTGTGAGACCTCCATTGCAGACAACAGTGTCATTGGCTCTGGGAAGTATGTCCCTGAGCCCCTGAGTATCCCAATGGGATGTCCTCCAAACTCAAGGCATAATATTCAAGAAATGAGACATGATTCTAAAGCATTCTACAGAATGCCTAACCAGTACTCCTCAAAACTATCAAGTCATCAGAAACAAACTTACAAATCTACAAACAATTCAAGTATCTTTCACATGATAAATGGTTAAACAAAATGTAGTATATTCACCCAACGGAATGCTCTTCATCCATAAGAAGGAACTGAGGGCCTACCGATATACACACAAGGTGCATGAGTCTCAACTGCATTCCGCTAAAAGAAAGAGGCAAAATCAAAGGCTATATACTATATGATCCCATTTATATGATAGTCTGAATATGGCAAAACTTAGGACAGAAAATAGCTTAGTGTCTGCCAGGGCCACAAGGTGGGAAGAGAGACTGTATAGGGGCATGAGTGAATTCTGTGGGGTGACGGAACCATTCTGCATCATGACTGTGGTGGTGATTCCGTAGTCATATATGTTTGTTAAGATTCATTTTTTTTTAAAAGGGTGAATTTTTACTGTGTTAAAATGAATCAAGGAATTAATACCTAACTCATTCCAAGAAAAAGAGAATCAAATAGGCAAACAGGCAAAGCATTTATAAATAGGAGATTCACAAAAGGGAAATTTCAACTAACAAGTACAACAGAATGACTTCACTGGTGTTCAGAAAGCAAATCAGAAACAGGCCACTTTATAGTCATCAGATTGCCAAACATGAGAGGGAAAATACTGAACACTGGCAGAGATGGAGAGGAAGGGGGCTCCTCCTACGCTGGGTGGTGAGGACACCCTGGGACACTCATGCAGGAGGGCAGGCACCAATCAGTACCTGGGAATAAGGAAACCCCTTAAGGCTCAGCAACTGCACTGAGAAATCTGTGCCAAGGCCCAGAAGGAGCAGGACAAGATGTTCCCTGAAGCAGCCATGATGAGGGCAGGGCACTGGAGGGAACCACGTGTCTGTAACAAAGAGATGATTAAGTGAAATGTGACAGACAAATGCTGTGGCCTACTGGGCCAGATGTAATGAACTGAATGTTCGCATAGAGAGATATTAAAAATGATGTGGGGAGGGACAGAACAAGAGCTGTAAAATGTAATTTTTTAAAGGTTTTTTTTTTTAAGTAATCTACACCCAACATGGGGCTTGAACTCACAACCCCCAAGATCAAGAGTCACATGTTCCACAGACAGAGCTAACTAGGCGCCCCCTTAAATGTAACATTAAAATGTGCAGAGGACTTTAAAACCAATGGAGGATTATCCAGCATTGTTCAAGGACCTAGAGAAAACATTTTAGAGTGGATCTGTATAGTGGGGGGTGGGGAGGGCACAGGAAGGGAGACTAGAAAAACACCTGGGTAATGGCAGTGTGTCAAGATGGCTGTGGGTCATGATGGGGACAAGGGAGGAAAAGGAGGCAGTTGGGAAAAGAGAAACAGAGGGACAGTTAAAGAAGAGTCTCTGAAATTAACAGGCTTTTCCGGACAAATCAATCTCTCCTGGGACAGGCTTGCCATCAGTGGGGAGACAGTAAATGGCTGAGGTTAACCTGACATTCAGAAGCACCCTTGGTCACCTTAAAACTGATGAGAAAATAAAGTCAAACAGAGGCCGGTTTGCCCAGAGTCTCAGTGCTGGAGTGTGGGGCGAGGTGGGGAGAAAGATCAGAGCCAGATTTGAGGCACCTTCGATGCCAGGTGACAGCGTCTGGTTTTCCATCCTCGCAGCCGTCCCCAGAGCACCAAGGAGTCTCTAAGGGGTCTGAAGCTCAACAGAGCTTGACCAGATCTGCCCGAGAGAGAGCGATGTGGATGTAGGTAAGGAGACTCGGCAGGAGACTGGGTGCCCAGTACCAACAAGTATCTATGCCCAGCCTCTTCAGGGAGTGTTGGGGGGGTTCCACGGGGAAGAAAGCAATTCGCCACGGAGCAAGGGAGGGAGAGACAAGGACAAAACTCATCATTACTCAGTTAAATGTGATGTAGCAAACTGAACAACGTGGGCAGGAAGGCCGGGAGACTGGTCCTGAGAGGTCAGAGCCAGCCTTCCTGAGGTGACATTTAAGCTGAAACCAGGGAAAATAACTAAGGTTAAAAAAAAACAAAAAGGGGACTTGGGTGGCTCAGTTATTAAGCAACTACCTTCGGCTCAGGTCATGATCCCAGGGTCCTAGGATTGAACCCGGCATCGGGCTTGCTGCTTGGTGGGAAGCCTGCTTCTCCTTCTCCTACTCCCGCTGCTTGTGTTCCCTCTTTCACTGTCTGTCTCGCTATCAAATAAATAAGATCTTTCAAATAAGCAAACAAAAAGCACTCTGTGGACATGAACTTGGCACAAAGCGGAGTGGTGGGGCTGAGACTGGTAGAAGATGAGAAGGAGGCAAGGGTGAAGTGATACCTTGATAGGCCTCTAGGACTCCGGGGAGTTTGGACAGGACTCTAAAGTGCTGTGGGAATCACTCGAAGATTTCCAGCAGGGACAGACTTCTGTGTTTACTGGGCACTTATTATGGGCTATGTACCTAGCTAGCTCTATATTATACATGGGTAATCAAGTTTCATTCCTCCCCCATAAAGAGAGGTTGTTATTAACAAATTCACACCTAAGGAAACCAAGGCAGGAAAAGGTTAAATGACTTATTCAGGGCAAGGTCACACAACTAGTAAGAGAAAGACTCACACTCAATCACTATAGGATGTTGCTCAATAAAATGATGCACCACATTTATTGAGCAATTACTACATGCCAGGCAATCTGATTTCAGGGCCCCTGCAAGTCCCACGCCATGGACCAAGAAAGGGATCTTTTTAAGAATTCCTTGGACTGTAAGATTATACAGGAAAATCCCAATCCCTCTCTGGACCTTACGTGTCCTCACACATTAAATGGAAAAGCTGGACTAGTACCAGGGAACATGACAGTTAATGGGGCCTTCCATACCCCAGCCATGGCCCAGAGAGGGGCAGTAGCCAGCTCACGGTCACCTAGCCAATTTAGACAAAACACTCAGAATGTCCAGCCTAGTCTGCTTTTCTGATGCCAGTGGCCTCCTGAGGACCTCCAAGGTCCCTTCTATTCTAAGACGTGAGGATCCCACCTCCAGGCACCAGCAGCCCAGGCCCACGGAGCCCTCAAGAGCCTCTGGCTGGGACTTGGGCACCTTGGTTCAACAAGACAGGGGACAGTAGCCAGAGGCAAGGACGCCTGTGGCAACCAAAAGGACATGACCCGGATGACCTTTCCACCCACCACACCCACTGAGTCACTTGGGCAGACCACTGGTCTCTATTTCCTCATCTGTCAAATAAAGGAGAACAACAGAACCAGCTTCATTATGAAGTTGGCAGTTACTTTACATAATCACCTAACGTGGGACCTAACTCTACAAACCTGTAGAAATTACCAGTATCTCTCCCCGGACTAGAAATTAACTTCTCAGAAGGGGTAAAGTAGACCTTCCCTGAAGCCTGGTCTTGTCTTAATCCCCAGAATTCTTGCAGAAAGCCCACTACGTATAAAATCCTGTAGTGTGGGTTGTCGGGGGTAGGGGGGGCATGCCAGGACCTTCTTTATTGTTTTATTTTTATTTTTTATTTTTGAGAGGGAGATAAAGAGCCAGGGTGGGGGGAAGGAGCAGAGGGAGGAGGAGGGAGAGAGAATCCAAAGCAAACTCCTGGCCTAGTGCAGAGCCTGACAAGGGGCTCGATCTGAGATCACAACCTGAGCCAAAATCAAGAGTCAGATGCTTAAGCAACTGAGCTACCCAAGCACCCCTTATTAACTGTTTTAATGTTTGACTTATATACATTTTTTCCTCAGATTTATTTCAATGCATAAAAAAGGTCCTGGGGCACCTGGATGGCTCAGCTGGTGATGCGGCCAACTTAATTAGGCTAAGGTCATGATCTCAGGGTGGTGAGACTGAGCACCTTGACAGGCCCTGCACTCAGCAGGGAGTCTGCTTCTCTCCTCCTTCCTCTCCCTCTGCCCCTCCCCCCCACACGAATGCTCTCTCTCTCTAAAATAAATAAATCTTTTTTTATTTTTTTCAAATATTTTATTCGACAGAATGAGAGACATCACAAGTAGGCTGAGAGACAGGCAGAGAGAGAGGGGAAGCAGACACCCTGCTGAGCAGAGAGCCCGATGCAGGACTCGATCCCAGGACCCTGAGACCATGACCCGAGCCAAAGGCAGAGGCTTAACCCACTGAGCCACCCAGGTGCCCCCCAAAAATAAATAAATCTTTTAAAAATAAATAAAACAATTCATATAATTCTTCACATGCTCCCCCAATTTTACAGATAAGGCTCTGGGGCCTGAGGTCACCCTGAAGAGGAATTTGGGCTCAGACCCGAGGTTAGGCTAATAGCTGAATACAGCCTGCTTCTTGGCTTATAAGATACAAATCATCCCAAGTTTACATCGAAAGGCTATGGGAAAATAATTTTGAGACCAGAGGTAACACAATGGAGTAGTTAGAAGAAAATTAGGATACAGTCCTGGTTCTGCCATTTGTTAGCTGTATGAACTTGAACATGACATTTAACCTCTCCGAGGCTCAGTTTCTCAGCCATAAAATGAAGATAACTCACGGGGCGCCTGAGCGTCTCAGTCAGTTAAGCATCTGCCTTCAGCTGGGGTCATGATCCCAGGGTCCTGGGATCCAGCCCCACATCTGGCTCCCTGCTCAGTGGGGAGTCTGCTTCTCCCTCTGCCACTCCCCCTGCTCAAGCTCCCTCAAGAGAGCACGCAAGCTCTCTCTCAAATAAATAAAATCTTAAAAAAAAACAAAAAAAACAGAGATAACTTGCACCCCAGAGAGTTGTCATGAGGATTAAACAAGTTTATAAGGTACATAGGACAGTGCCTAGTACGCAGAAAGTGCTTTCTTTTTAAAGCTATTACATAAAATGAATTTTAAAATACACATACTGAACATGCCCTGAAAGTGGTTTTATATGAAAAAACACTTTGGTTATATACATACAGTTCAGAGGACTCTAGTAGGAACTCAAAAGCTCTGGAATGGACAGAAGTCCAAAAAACTAAGAAAAAAAATGACACCAATAGTGATACACTGTAAATAATAAAATATATTGCATTTACCAGTAAATGAAACCCCATTCCATACGAACAGTGGTGTAAAAGAGGATATGAGCACTGCATCCAAGGGAATAAATGAAAGCCGCAATGCAAAAATGTACTGAAGGAACTGCTACCTGGTACCTGCGGGAGAAGTAAATACATCAGCAAAATCTGGTACGGTGCGGCAAAACCCATCCTTGCTGGGACGTTGCGTGTTGCCACCTGTCCCACTAGGGGTCGCCCAAGGTCACCCTGAGAATTGGGGACAGAGCTCAATTTCCAGCCCAGTCTGCTTTTTGGGATGCCAGCTGCCTGTAAACCCGCCAAGTGCCTCCTTTACTAAGCTGCACAAGGGACCAGTGGCCCCAGGCCTATTGAGCACTCAGGAGCTTAAAGGAAGGGATTTCGGCATGAGGTGCCCAAGAGCCATACTTCGCAGCATCTCCTTCCAAGCACAACACAGGCATATTTCATGGCGGCAGTCGAAAAAACGTGAAATGCATTTTTCAGGAAGGGGTAAAGGGGGCAAAGAGGGTATTATGCCCATTTTATAAATGAGGAAATTGAGGCTCAAATGATTAAGCAACCTGCCCAGGGTCACACTGCTAGAGAAATTTAGAACCAGAATTCACACAGGTGGGTCAGGTCCTTGTCATGGTTTATAATTGCCCCCCACCCCCATCCCACCCCCAGCTGGGCCTGGGAGAAGAGAAAAACAGGTTAAGGAGAGTATGTAGGAGGGGGCATGAAGGGATGACTACTTGCTCCCCTAGATCCCTCTGTGCTTTCCTCAACTGGCCCAAGAAGGCTGTCTGCTTCCCATATGAGCCATGACACTTGAGGATGGGGTCAAGGCCTTTTCTTGGCTCCCCACCCCAGCAGAATCCCAGAGCTTCGGGCGAAGTTTATTTACTCAGCCAGAAGCCCCCAACCACTCCAAAGGGCTCATCTTCAGTGCTCAAGGACCAAAATTCTTCCCTGTCTTGCTCCCCCTCCTCCCGCAGGCCTCCTGGATTTCCTGGCCTCTCCTCAAACCCTTTCAGTTCTACACCCAGAACCCCACTCGAGTCCCTACGTTGTTCACTGCTCCCAGCCTGGCCTAGAACCCCTTTCTCAGTCCTCTGGACATCATGTGGACCACTGTGATAGTCTTTGGTTCACATTTTTTAAAACTGAAGTATAATTTATATATAGAAAAATGTACACATTTTAAGCGTACTGCTCCATGACCTGCCCTGCCCCAGCCTCTTAACCAGCCTTCCTGACTCTCCCTTCCCCACCTCTCATCCATCCTCCACAGGGCGCTTTCAGGTTGCTCTTCCCAAGTATGTCTGACTACTTCACTGCCCTGGCCAAAACCCTCCAGCAGCTCCCTCTGCTCTAAGGATACAGACACACAGAAACAAAATAGGAACATTCCTTGCCTTTGTGAGAGAGAGAGAAATATAAAGTCAGATATAAATTCGCCCTTAAGAAAGGAATTCATTTCAGTTAAAGGGAAACTGTTAGGCACAAGGTACTTGGGCCTTAAAGGATTTTGTTTATCCAGATGCTGAGCCATAAAATGTCTCCATCTTGGATGAGAGAAAGTAAATTTATAACCCAGTAAACAAATCATAGCTTAACTGCCTATGTAAGCTGCTGGTCAACTCTAATGTATGAGAAAATTTAACCATTTGTTGCATGTTTCCCGTTACTACTGCTTAGTCTGCATCTCACTGTCTTTAAAAAACTTACCCACTTAAGTGAAAAATGAAATTAATGTTGTCAAACATGTGTTCATTCCCCTTTTTGGTCCAGCCCACCTCCCCAGCTGATCTACTTTTCATAGATTCCTTTCTCTTTCTTAGAGTTTTATGTGAAGAGATCACACAATAGTCACACTTTTGTATCCGGCTTCTCTCACTTGGCGTATTTTTGAGATTCACTCACGTGACTGCACGTATCTGCAGATCTCTTTTGTTGGTCAGTAGTATTCCATCACACGAGTATAACACAGTTTCCTTTCCTTTCCCCAGCTAATGCCTATCCTTGCCCTCACGGTTTCCCAAGCATTAGGCAGGGCATAGGATAAGCATTTTACAATTTATCTCTCAGGATAGACTTGTAAGGAGATAGTGCTATTACTCCCATTTCCCACATGGGAAGCTGGGCTCCAGGAGGGTAAGGGAATGACCCAAGGTACACCCAAGCAAGGGTCCATCAGGGCCAGGGTACATCCTGGGCCAGGGCTTAAGGACTAGCTCCACCACTTGGTACAGACTCTCCTTGGGCCTCGGTGTGATGATTCACTCAGCATCACAGATCTCTTAGACTCTTCTAGAAAGTCCTGGCTTCAAATATTCTGCTCCTCCAAATAATCATAATGTCCAGGAAATGCCAACATTTCACCCAATCACAGGAGCAAGTCAGGACAGTAAAACCAGCATGCAGAGCTAGGTGGAAGCTCTTGTACCTGACTGCTGGCCCCACACAACTCTTAGTTAGTCTGGACACAAGTATACAAAGTAGACCAAAGTAGACAGCACCCGACCCTGGAGAAGCCAAAGAAACAAAGACAACAAAAGCAGCCATTAAATAAACGGCTCTACAGACGGCAGAGGGAAAGATCTGGTTTTGCTTCAGAGAAGAAACGGGTGAGGGGAGAGGGAAGCAGGCCCTCAAAACGGAGGGAAGGGGAGACCAGAGCCCGGAGCAGGTGAGGGAAGGCTGGGTACTGCTGGGCCATAACAAATCCTCCAGTAGCCGGAGTCCTCTGTGTTTTCATAAACCACACCTTCCCTCTCACCCTCTAACTGTAAATGGCTTACTGGACATGTATTAGTAAGGCTTGGTGAGGGGTGGGAAGGCTGAAGGGAGAAACACTGAGAGAGGTGGCAGGGAAAGTGACTGACATGTGTAGACTCTACAGGACCAGGGCATGCTTGTAGGCAAGCAGGCTCCAGGGCCTAAGATGGTGGCGAATGAGAACATCTAGCAAACTGCAGCGTCTTGGGAAGGGCTGGGGGGACTTCCCTGGAGTACAGAACAGAATTCCAGCTGGTCTTATCAAGACCCAGGGTCAGAAGATCTGGCTGGCAGAGCACACCTGAGTGAGTCTGGAACCACTGAGAATACAGGAGCTGCAGGACCACCTGAGGACACACCTGGAGAGGTGGGGCAGTTTGTGTGAGGTGAAGTATATGGACTTAGGAGTCAGACTGTCTGGGTTTAAAATACTAGAGATAAAGAGAAACACTCTATAGTGGCAAAAGGGTCAATCCATCTGAAAGATATTAAACACTTTAAACATATCTGTACCTGACAACAGATGGCCAAAATACAAAGGCAAAAACGGACAGAAATGAAAGGAAAAATAGACAATTTAACAGTCCACACTGCTCTTGTTTGTCTCCCAAAGCTCATTTCTGTCTCAGGGTCTCTGCTCTTGTACGTCCTCTGTCCGCAACAGCCCTCTAAAGATCCTCGCACAGCTGGAGTTTCCAGGTCATTCAAGATTCCAGTCAGTGCCACCTCCTGAGATGGCGTTCCTCTTACCAGCTTATCCATAGTAGCTTAACCTCTCACTCCCTATGCCAGTACTCTGATTTCTTTTTCTTCTGAGTACTTATCTCGGACATTAGGAGCTTGCTGCCTGCCTGCCTCCATTAGAATGCAATCGCCATGAGGCAAGGGCTTTGCCTAATATACTGTTTTCTACGTCCAGTGCCTCGATCAGGGCCTGGCACACAGCATGTGCTCAGAAGATATCTGCTGAAGTGGAAAAGAAAGTTCATTAATAGGACACACAGACAAATAGACAAATGGGACTTCGTATTTGGTACAGGAATAAAGGTAACACCTCAAACCGAAGGGAGAAAGGCAGACTAGTTGACAGAGGTCCTAGTGTTGGGGGGGGGGGGGTTAAGTTGAAACAGATTTATCACATGTATAAAACTTGTGATACACTTCCTTCTTCAAACTCCACTTTCAAAATGCAAAAACCCACAAGAAAAAGGAGAATGGAAGAGAGGACCACAATGACATTTTGGAGACTGGAAAATAAATGGACAAGTATCATCAGACAGCAACACCAAGCAGGCAATATGAAAAAATGACAGTCTAGCCTGATTTACATTAAAGAATCCTTAAAAGGCTCAGAAATTAGTGGTAGGAAGATTAGTAAAAGAGGGTTTAAAAAGCAGCTTACAGGGGTGCCTGGGTGGCTCTGTGGGTTAGAGCCTCTGCCTTCGGCTCGGGTCATGATCCCAGGGTTCTGGGATCGCCACATTGGCTCTCTGCTCAGCAGGGAACTTGCTTCCCCCTCTCTCTCTCTCTGTCTGCCTCTCTGCCTGCTTGTGATCTCGGTCAAATAAATAAATAAAATCTTTTTTTTTTTTAAGATTTTTTATTTATTTGACACAGAGAGAGAGATCACAAGTAGGCAGAGAGGCAGGCAGAGAGAGAGAGAGGGGGAAGCAGGCTCCCTGCTGAGCAGAGAGCCTGATGTGGGGCTCCATCCCAGGACCCCGAGATCATGACCTGAGCCGAAGGCAGAGGCTTTAACCCACTGAGCCACCCAGGCACCCCCTAAATAAAATCTTTTTTAAAAATAAATAAATAAAAAGCAGCTCACAAACTCCAATGAGCAGACTCTTAGATCCCCTCCCTCCATTACCCACCCTCTCCCCTCACGGGGGACAGACCCTGGCAGATCAGAAACATATTTTTAGGAGAAAGTAGAACAAGGTCCCTGGATAGGTGGACATGGGGCACAGGAGACAGAGACAGTGCCAGCAACAGAGGGTTTATACAAAAGTCCACACATATTAACCATTGAGGATGTCCAGAACCTTGGCCCTCTTGCTCCACTCAGCTCTTGGAACACCGCCAGAGAGGCACAGTGCTCACAGTACTAAATGGGGAGACTGGCCCCTGGGCTTTCATGCCCCCACTCAACTCCAAGAACTCTCAGCAAAATGGGAAAATTGGATCCCTGTGAGGGCCTTTCATTAAGAAACTCTAGGCCACTAAGGAAGAGAGGAGATTCTAGAATTTTCTAGAGAAGTAAAAGTAGGTCATACACACAGAATCAGTATTCAGAATGACTCGGGACTTCCCAACTGCAATACTGAAAGCTGAGAGACAACAGAGTAATGCCTTAAAAATCTGATGAAACTTCTGGGTATATACCCAAAATAATTTAAAATAGGGACTCAAACAGATATTTGTACACCATGTTCACAAGAGCCAAAAGGTGGAAAGAACCCAAGCATCTGCTGATGGATGAATAGATAAACAAAATGTGGTCTATCCATACAAGAGGGTAAGAGGTAATTCCCAAAAAGAACAAGGAAACTCTTCAAGTACAAAGAGAAAGGACTCCTGAAAAAGAAGTGCACAAAGTATCATTCATTTAATGACCTCTTTTAAAAGTTCTATTTCAGTGTCAAAATCAGGGTGAAGTGCAAGAAATTTCATTTTTCCAAAAGGCCAGAGGGGACAAATTATACCCAGATCTTCTGAAGGGATCAGGCTTTATCCTTGCCAAAATATTCAACCTGAGGGTTGAAGGCAGATTCGTATTTTGTGTGACCTGAAACTTACATAATTGGGGAGGAGCTAAGAATGTAAAATGTACAAAAATTGCAACGAATGTGAATATTTCTTCAAAAATGAGAAAAAAAATTATAGCAAATTACGTCTTTAAAAATAGATATCTCGAACATCACAAAATCCAGAAAAACAACATTTTCTTTTTAACTGCCTGCAACACTTCTGTAAGCCTTTTTTTCCTACTTTTAGGGCCATATTTTCTGATGGTTTTTCATATGAGAAGGATTTTGTAATATCCGTCTATAGAGAGAAGATAAGGATGACTCAGTCTTCTAACACGTACATTTATAACAGTACACGTTGCATTATCGAGTAGCCTCTTGGCAGAAGAAAACTTCCACTTTTAATAAGTGTTGGTAAGAACTGAGTCCTTTGCTTCTATTTTTACAGTCTTTATGATCAAAAGACTCTTGCATAGATCAGCTTCTGACTCCAGATGTTTCAAACCTTGTTTATCTTCCTTAACGCACCTCTGGCACAGGTGCTGTAGGACACCTGACCATGGTGATATTACCTCTGTTCCTGCACCTTCTCCTACACCAAGACACACTCAAATCACTAGTGGAAGTGACCAAAAACCACATAAATAAATAAAACCAAACTGAATGTATTCTAACCCAACCATTAGCCAGATCCAAAAAATGTCCAGGACCAACATGAGGTCACTTAACAAGAGAATAGTGAGGAGGGAAGCCATGTTATAATGAAAAAAAAAAATTTTTTTTTAAGATTTTTATTTACTGGGCGCCTGGGTGGCTCAGTGGGTTAAAGCCTCTGCCTTCGGCTCAGGTCATGGTCCCAGAGTCCTGGGATCGAGGCCCGCATCAGGCTCTCTGCTCAGTGGGGAGCCTGCTTCCTCCTCTCTCTCTGACTGCCTTTCTGCCTACTTGTGATCTATCTCTCTGTCAAATAAATAAATAAATAAAAATCTTTAAAAAAAAAAAAAAGATTTTTATTTACTTATTTGAGGGAGAGAGAGTGAGCGAGTGAGAGAGAGAGAACAAGCTGAGGACGGGGAGCAGAAGGAAAGGGAGAAGCAGACTCTCCCATGCTTAGCAGGGAACCCCATGTGAGGCTTGACCCTGGGACCAGGATCATGACCTAAGCTGAAGGCAGACACTTAAACGAATGAGTCACCCAGGTGTTCCTACAATGAAAA
This sequence comes from Enhydra lutris kenyoni, assembly GCF_002288905.1. Classification (NCBI taxonomy): domain Eukaryota; kingdom Metazoa; phylum Chordata; class Mammalia; order Carnivora; family Mustelidae; genus Enhydra; species Enhydra lutris. The sequence continues at coordinate 22,264,500 of NW_019154090.1, read as the reverse complement.
TTTCTTAATTTTGTACATTTCATAGAAACATATGACCTCTTACAGGGCCTTGGAAGAGAGAAGAATGAGGGTCCTTAAAGCAAAAAGTCATTAGTTTCACGGAGAGAATCTGTCTCATCACAGAAATTCAAAGGCTTTCCTTCCCTGGCGGAAATCTGTCTTTTCATCCACCAAAGTAGTAGTCTCAAGATACTCCCTCCATGAGACACACCAGGAAACACAGCTTTAAGAACTCACTGGCTTGGAAAAGGTGACATCACACATCCAAAAATATGTGAAAGATGGTAAGAAATGGTATGCCATTCAGAAAAAAAAAGTTATTGGGACGCTTAGCCTCACACTGTAAACCAAAATCAAGTCCAGATGTAGTAAAGAGTTAAATGTTAAAAATTAGGCCTTATAGGAACAAAATCAAAAAGTGTAAGTAAATATCCTTTGATTGCTTGTATTCTTTCCTAACCCAAAAGCAAGCTATTTGGGCAATGGCACAAGACTGATATTTGACCAAGTGAAAAGTTTAAACATAAACAAAATAGGAGCCTGGCCAGCTCTGTTGGAAGAGTGTGCGACTCTTGATCTGGGGGTGGTGAGTTTGAGCCTCGCATGGGCGAAATAAGTCAGTCAGAGAAAGACAAGTATCATATGATTTCATTCATATGTGGAATTTAAGAAACAAAACAGAGGGGCGCCTGGGTGGCTCAGTCGTTAAGCGTCTGTCTTTGGCTCGGGTCATGATCCCAGGATCCTGGGATCGAGCCCCACATCGGGCTCCCTGCTTAGCGAGAAGCCTGCTTCTTCCTCTCTCACTCCCTCTGCTTGTGTTCCTGCTCTCTCTCTCCCTCTCTCTCTCTCTGTGTCAAATAAATAAATAAAATCTTTTAATTAAAAAAAAAAAGGAAAAAGAAACAAAACAGAGGATCATGGGGAAGGGAGAGAAAAATATAAAATAAAATCAGAGAGGGAGACAAATCATAAGAGACTCTTAACTATAGGAAACAAACTGAGGGTTACTGGAGGGAAGGGGGAGGTAGAAGATGGGGAGTGATGGGCATTAAGGAGGGCACATCACATAATGAACACTGGGTATTATATGCAACTGATAGATTACTGAACTCTATCTCTGAAACTAATCATACACTCTATTTAATTAATTGAATTTAAATAAAATAAAACTTTAAAAATAAAAATGAATAAAAATAATAAACAAAAATAGCCCAGCTTAGAAAAAAAGTAAGGCGAACAATAATCTTGAGGGAAAAAACCTACCTGCAATAAATATAATAAACAAGGGTTAGGCATCCTTCATACTGAAAAGTGCTTACAAGTCAGAAAGAAACTCAAGATTTCAAAAGATATGCAGATAATTCACAGGTGACAAATGCCCAATAGTTACAAAACGTTAAGATATTCAACTTCACCAATAGTTTAAAAAAAAAAAAAATGCAGATTAAAAGAACCAAAGGCTACTCTTCAGCCATCAAAGAAGATTTCCACAAAATTGCTAAGTCTTCCTGCGACTGAGCACGAGGGTAAGCAAGCACTCAAACACTGCAAACACTGCCATGGAGAGTGCTTTGGGTTTATGCCCTAAAAATATCCATTCTTGCTCTTTGTCCCAGTAATTCCACTTCAGAGAATCTATTTCAGGAAATTCTCAAAATTGCAAAGATATTTACATAGGAAATGTTAATTGCAGCCCTGCTGAAATCGGGGGTTGGGGGGACGTAAATTAGAGGGAGGAGAGAAAACACCTCTCAGGATGTGTGTATGTATTTGCACGTGGAGAAAGGTGAGAAAGGCTACATACCTCTTAGCACTGCCAGTACTAGAAGGTGGGAATGGGTGGGGTGGGGGGAGGTAACTCATTTTGTCCCTATACGCTTCCTGCATTGATTAACTTGCCCTAATTAACACAGTACATTGCTTTTGGAATTAAAAAACATACCCCAGGGGCGCCTGGGTGGCTCAGTTGGTTAAGCATCCAACTCTTGGTTTCAGTTCAAATCATGATCTCCAGATGGTGAGACCAAACCCTTCATGGAGCCCCTCATCGGGCTCTGCACTCAGTGGGGAGTCTGCTTGAGATTCTCTCTCCCTCTGCTTCTCTCTGCCACCCCTGCACTCACGCTAGCTCGCTTGCACTCTCTCTCAAATAAATCAATCTTAAAAAAAAAAAAAAAAAAAACTCCAGGAGAAGGAAATAGCCACATATAAAAAAGATAAAACTATGCCAAATGGATCTGATCCCCATCTACCCTATCACACAGACCCTCATAAAAGAAATGAGGAAAAATACAGTTAGTAAGTCTCCCAAGCCCCACAATAGCCAACTCTGCCTGGCTGACTTCTGTAGCCATGATTGGAGGTGCCATACCCAGTGGCTCACAGGTAGAGGAGCAGACTACCAGAAAATCAAAAGTGATTTTCTTAATCCCCAATTTAAAAACACAACACTCGGGGCGCCTGGGTGGCTCAGTGGGTTAAAGCCTCTGCCTTTAGCTCAGGTCATGATCTCAGGGTCCTGGGATCAAGCCCCACATCGGGCTCTCTGCTCAGCAGGGAGCCTGCTTCCTCCTCTCTCTGCCTGCCTCTCTGCCTGCTTGTGATCTGTATCTGTCAAATAAATAAATAAAATCTTAAAAAAAAAAAAAAAAAAACACAACACTCACTACTTAATCTTTGTCTAGAAGCCAGAGGGCATCAAGGCAAGAGACTGTGGTGTCTCTACACGTGTGTGGTGTCCCTACACGCAGATCACTGCCACATCCCTTCTACACGTGTGTGGTGTCCCTACACGCAGATCACTGCCACATCCCTACCACACCAACACCCCTGAGTTAAAATGCTACAACCTGGACCCATATGAAATACCCCTTTGTTTGCACAGGAAGAAAATCAGATAATGATGCATGGCCAGAATAAAGATTAGCCTGGCCTGTTAGGAAAGTCATACAGACATACACAACTTTCAGATAATAGTCCATAGCACTTAAACCAGCAAAGATAAAAATTTTAAAAAGCTGTGGGCAAACAAGCATTTATATATATAAATGCTTGTTTATATATATGCTTGTTTATATATACAATATACATGTAGATATGTGTATATATTTATAATATGACTCCCCACTTACATATATACATATACATATATATAAAGTAGTGTGTGTGTGTGTGTGTGTGTGTGTGTGTGTGTGTGTGTGTGTATATGTCAGTCGGTATGGCATCTGCCTTTGGCTCAGGTCATAAGCAGCCCCACATCAAGGCCCACATCAGGCTCCCTGCTTAGCAGGGAGTCTGCTTTTCCTCTGTGTCATTTGTGCGAGACCTTTATCTCTCTCTCTCTCAAATAAATCTTTCTCTCAAATAAATAGATCTTTCTTTCTCTCTCTCTCAAATAAATGTAACTGACTGAGCCACCCAGGCACCCTGGCTTAAATGATTCTGAAAGCAGTATATATACACACACACACATATGTAAGTGCTTGTTTGCCTACAGCTTTCCAACAGGCCCTAAAAGAAATCATTTAGGGGCACCTGGGTGGCTCAGATCGTGATCCCAGGATTCTGGGATGGGCCCTCCATCAGGCTCCCTGCTCAGCAGGGCGTCTGTTTCTCCCTCAGCTGCCCTTGGCCCTCACCAAATCCGGATGTTTCCAGAGATGAAAAAAGGAAGGCTCAAAGTGTTTGTATAAGGGTGCCGGGGTGGCTCAGACAGTTAAGTGGCTGCCTTCAGCTCAGGTCATGATCCCAGTGTAGTGGGATCAAGTCCCACATCAGGCTCCCTTCTCAGTGGGGAGCCTGCTTCTCCCTCTACTCCCGGCTGATGCTCTCTGTCACTATCTCTGTCTCTCAAATAAATAAAATCTTTTAAAAGGGTGGGGGGGGCACCTGAGTGGCTCAATTGGTTAAGCTTCTGCCTTTGGCGGGTTGTGATCTCAGGGTTCTGGGATCCAGTCCTCCAACAGGCTCCTTGCTCAGCGGGAGCCTGCTTCTCTCTCTCTGCCTGCCAGCTCCCCCTCCTTGTGCCCTCTCTCTATGACAAAGAAATTAAAAATCTTTTTAAAAACGGGGGGGGGGGGGGGTGGTTGGATGATTTGCCTACACCACCTGGCTAGTAGCTCCAAACGCCAAACCCCATACCCCTTCCATCAGCTGGCACTGTTGCCCAAAACATCCCTAATAGCCCAGGCAGTGAGTTCCCCAGCTTCAAGCACACAGCCTGTCAAACACTAAGCACTCAAAAATTCGACGAGTGGGTATCTCAAACTAGGAGAAAGCTAAGCAAATTGTGAATGATCAACAGAATACGACAAATCTTTTCAAAAGGAAGATGTTGATAAGCTGAAATCCACATTAGATGATAATGCTGAACCTCACAGAAGGGAACCACAAACCTCCTCACCCTCAGAGACAGGTCTCCATCAATTTGGCCTCAATTACCCAGAGCTGCCTCGCCTGACCACCCTGCAGCCAATCACTTCCCATCTCTCCTCAGCAGGTCCAGGAACCTGCAAGGCTCCCTACTGCCCACAAGGCAAAATCCAAATTCCGTACCCTGGCCTTCAAGGCCCTACCAGCTGACTGATTCCACGGTTTCCTGAATTACTCACTGACCCTGGACTTTTCTGGACTCTTCCCCTCCACCCCACAGAACCCCATTTCCTTTATGTTGCCAAATCTAGCCTTGGCTCCAACTGGCTCCAGGTAAATATTGGTCCCTTACCCTACTTCCATCAAACCCCGGTAAAAAAGGCAGTGGCTTTTCTTTTTTTTCTTTAATGAAAGTGGATTTACATGACATTTATTTTTACCTACGTGGTAACCAAATTCACCAGGAACAGGCACAATGGGGAGCCCCATCAGTAGCAGCCTTTTATTTGGGTTTTCCAGTACAAAAGCAGGAGTTGCCTTATGCAACCTATTCAGTCCCTTTTCTGGCCTGAGGGGCCTTGTTTCTGGGCCTTTTCCTAAAATGGCCTACAGGAAGCAATCAGGTGAGTCTAGGGGCTGACACCATACCTATCGGTCCTTCCCATCCAGGCCCCACCCCAGATCTGTCCCAGGAGTCAGGACCCCAGCTTATCAGGCAAGTCCCTTCCCTCACGGACCCAGTTTTTTTCATATGTGAAAAGTGGAGGTGAATAGCAAACCTGGAGAGAAAAAGGCTGTAAGAATAACTTCCCAGTTATTAAAGGTTTTCCCATAAAGGTACCAAGGATATCCAAAACTCTTTTCTGCTAGGACACTGCAAATTGTCACAACGCATACACCTTGGCTCTCTCCCAGGTTAGTGTGCACAGACTTACCCCATTACAATATCCTGCTGTACAGAGGTCCCAGAGGTGCTGTAAGAAGTCAGCTCCTGGCCAGGGGTATGTAGCAGTCTGCAATCTTCCACCAGAAGGAACAGTGCTGCAAAGAACAATCTTGTATAAGTATTTATCATTGTTCTGCAATTATTTCTCATGATAGATTCCTGGAAGTGGGCTTATTGGCTTGAGAGAATGCGTGCATTTTACATTCTGATACTTACTAGTTGAAAAACTTTATGGGGTAATTCTCAGAGTCCACTAGTATTTAGGCTTTACCTGGGGAAATCCGCTTACAAAGAGCAATCCTGACACACTCCCAGCCTCCTTTTACATCCAGCCCTTCCCCTCCCCCTCCAGGAAGTCTGAGGAGGGGCTCCTGAAGCTGCTTTGTTATCCAGATCCCAGGTGGCCCAGCTATGGGAGGAAGTGCTAGTGCCTTCTATTTGCCCCAGAGCACCCCACCTAGCACAAACCTTGGGAAATCCTGGCGTGGGGGGGGGGTAACAGAACTTGCAGGGAGGTCTCTGGGCCACAGCCCAGGTCCCTAGTGACTTCCCCCAAATAGCAAAGTCTGTCTCTCATGCACTGGACCACAATGCCTGGCATTGAGTGTTGGGGACAGTCATAGCTCCAGGCTCACCTGGATGCACCCCTTTCCCCTTCCAGACCCCTCCCTCCTGAAGGTCCCTGCCCCACATACATCTTTGAGCCTAGTGACCAGGACCCATAGTTTTACCTTTACCTAAGATTCCCCAAGCCTCTCTTCTCTAAGACAGGAGCACCACTTTCCCCAAGAAATCATTTGGGGCCTCCACACTGGGCCTCAGTCTCCGTATCTGTGACATGGTGGGTAGTGGCACTGGCATTCTGGGTGCTGCTGTAGTGTGGAGGAGGGTAGTGTGGCTAACTAGGTTCTGGGCTGTTGCAGGGAAATCTGGCTTCAATTGGGAGCCCAGGTGCACCTGCACGATCATTTAATCAAGCATTCTGATAGGCTTAAGGCCTGTTTGGAAAGAACTCAATTTTTATTTTCCGATTTCTCCACTGCCTAAGGGCCATTAGGGCCAAAAGCCATTTCAAGGCTGCTCAAGGGTCCTAGATATCTAGGACCAGATGAGGAACCAGAGGCCCAGAAAAGGCCTTGCCGGGCTTTAGGCTCTGTGCTGCTGCGCTCTGAGGAACACAAGTTCTGGTGGGAAAGCGGGGCGGGGTTGGCCACCAGGTGTTTCACACTGCGGTACGGAGCCAAGCGCAGGGACGAGAGTCCTGGCACGGATGGAGAAGACACATCCTGGAGCTGGGTGTGGTGAGGTAAGCCCAGAAAAGACACACGGGCGAGGGGCGCTGGGCGCGTCTGGTCAGGTGGTCGGCCTCGGTGGGGTAAGGCCTGGGCTCCGCCGGCGGACCCACCTGGGCCCAACGACACTGGCTGACTGTGTGAGCAGAAGCCAAATCCAGAGCCTCTGCAGCTCGTGGGGAAGCCCGGAGCCGGTAGGTAACGGCACCAGCCCTAGAAGCCAAGGACTGCAACACAGGATGGTACACGCCAGGGGCCCCGCTCCGCATTGCTGTGTGAGAAACACTCCTCAAGCGCCGTTTTTACCTCAGGCCGCCACTTGTGTCTAGACCCAGGAGCTGCGTGCTTTGGGGCTGTGTCCGAGGCAGCCTTCTACCCGACTCTAGCGGCCGCTGAGGCGTCGCGTGCAGAGCCCGGTCCTCACCAGCTGGGGTAAACGCCCCCCGGCTCACTGGGCCTCAGTTTCCTCCCGGTGCGATGGGAGCCATCACACCGCCGGCGGGAGACGTGCTGGAGGCAGCGGTCTCACGAATGTTAGGCTTTGCATTACTTCTCCCCTCGGCAAACGGCCCCCACTCCCAGCCTGAAGCACACAGTAGGCGCTGCGGAAACGCTCCCAAAGAGGAGGAACGGGCCACTTCCTGTCCCCGAGCGGACTCTCCCGAAGCCGGGCTCCCACCTCTCCTCTTCGGAGGCCATGTGGCATTCCTGCGGGTGGGGGTGGGCGCAGGAAGAAGGTGCCCGCCCGGCCCCGCCCCCTCCGGGCGCGGTGGGCGGGACGAAGCCCCCGGCCGCCGTCGGCCCGCCCCGCGGGGGGTGGGCGTAGCTCGCCGCGCTCCGCACAAAGTTTGTTTTCTCCCTCCGGGCGAGTGGGGGAGGGCGAGGAAAGCGCGGGGGGGAGGAGAGGGGATCTGACGTCAGGCCGCGAGGTGCTTTCCAGCCGCGAGCTGTCAGGCCGAGTGTCAGGCCCGGCAGGTACGCGGCGCGCTCCGCCGGCGCCCCCCGCCCCCTGCCAAGACGCCCGGCACCGAGCCAGGGGCCGCGTGGACGGAAAAGCCGCTCGGAAAAGTCAGTGCGGGGCGCAGGAGTGGGACAGAGTCGGGCGGGGGGCGCGCGGACAACTTGGAAAGTTTCTTTTTCTCGGCCGGGCGGGGGAGGGGGCGTCGTCCTGGCGCGTGCGATTGTGGGTGTGTAAGCTCTGGTGTTTGTGAGCCGCGACTGCTGGGGGGCGGGCGGGGGCCGGTGGGGGGGAATGTCGCACCGTCCCCCCCCCAAGTTGGAAGCTCTCTCGAGGCCCTTTTGGGGGGCCCAGCTCCGTACGATCCCAGCCCGTGAGAGGGCCGCCCCTGCCCCGGGCCGGGGTGAGCGCGCGGGGGGCGGGTTTGTTTGGTTTAAAAAGTGCACGTTGCTAACCGCCAGAACCCTCTCCCCCCTCCGCCCCCCCCCCGCGGCGGCCGAGCCGGGGAGGGGGCCGCCGAGAGTGACAGCTGCGGGTGGGGGCAGCGGCAAGGGCCCGGGGCTGGGGGGCTGGGGAGCCCGCGCGAGTTCCCCTTTCCTTTGGAACAAAGGAAAGTCTGTCTCGGAGGCATCTGTCACTCCCAGGCGGGCCAAGGAAGCGGGGCGCGTGGGGCCGGCAACCCGAAGAAAGTTTGTGCGCGCCGGGACCCTCCGGCAGGCCGAGCGTGAGCCGAGCCTCCCGCGGGGGAAGCGCGCAGTTCTCTAGGGTAGGGGGCGGCCAACATGGAGTCTGGGCGCAGGGCTGGGGGGGGGGGGGGGGGGGGGGGGGGGGGGCCCAGCCCCCTCCCCTCCCCCTCCGGGCCGAGTTCGGAGCACAAAGCCGAGCGCGCAGGCTCGGCCAGCCCCGCGCCCCGAAGAGTCAGACAGCGCCAAGCGGCGGGGGAAGGGGGTGGGAACCAAACTTTTTCCTGCCCCGGGACAGACACGTGAGTTTTCTTTCTTGCAGAGCCCCCGCCCCACCTACTTTGCGGGCCGGCGGGGGAGCTGGGGCGCCGAGTCTAGCGCGGGGTAGGGGGCTGAGGGGGTGCGGGCGCCCCGAGCGCAGGCCGATTCCCCGCCGCCCCGGGAGCCATGTGCTCCGACTCGGTCTGGGCCGCGGGGGAGACTGCGCGCTTTGTGTGAACTGCTGGGAATGCAGCGTGAGTGCGCGGCCCGGGGGAGTGTCCGGTGGAGCTGGGGGAGTTGTCAGAAAGTGCATTCGGGAGTGGCTGCAGGTCGGCGTCGTGGAGTGTATAGAAGGGTGCACCGGGTGTCCTGTCGTGAGGGTGCTGCCACGGGCCAGTTGGGGTAAGAATTGATCGCTGGTGTGATGACGTTTGGAGTTTCCTCAGTCTGAGAGATCGTGGGTGGGCGGGTCGGTTGGAGTTTGTGGGTAGGCATATAGCCAGGAATTGGGCTGGTTTCGTGGGTACCAGTTGTTCGTGGTAGACGTGGGCTCTGTAAGCTTTGTGTGTGCTGTGTTTGTCGGTGAAAACCTTGGTGGTTCCAGGAGCTAAGGGATGGGTTGGTGCCTGTTATCTGAGCACTGCTACAGAGTTGCCTGGTGGTGAGGGCGTGTGTGTCTGTCAGTCTGTGTGTCTGGGTGTGAGTATGGGGTATGTATGTGGGAAACCTCCCCCCGTTGTAAGCTGGCTGGAGTGCAGGACACGATGGTGGAGAGAGGTCTGTTGTAGGCTCAGGGGTCATCTCCACCGGCCACCCTAGGAACCCTGCAGACTGGGACTTGGTTGGCAGCCAGGGTGGAATTTATACAGATAACCCTGAGTAAACTTCTCATAGCCTGCCAAGACTGCATCCCTGAGCCCAGATCCCAACTGCCCTGGCCAGCTAAGTCCCAGAAACCTGACCTCAGAAAGCAGCCTGCTGTTGGTGTTCTCTGAGGAGTGGCACCTCTAACCAGTGCCTGTCTCACCTCCAGGTGGCCTGGCTGGGAGGGTAGACCCTTCCCTCGAAAGCCTGGCCGAGCCAGCCCAGATATCTGGGCTCAGGCCCAAGTCGAGGAAACAAAACCTGGGAGATGCCAGAGTCTGTTGGCCCAGCCTGCTGGGTAGCTGTTAAAAGGCTGAGGAGGGAGGAGCCTTGAGATTCTGGCATTAGCTTGCCCTGGAACTTTTGGTTTTAAAATGTAAATCTCTTTTGCATGTGTGAACCAGAAGTTAGGATGAGTAACTGAGTCGGGTTGTCTAGGGAAACCCCTTCCTACATTTGACAGGTGAAGAGGGGGCTCAAGCCCAGAGAGGAGAGAGCACACTTGCCAAGGTCACACAGCCAAGGGGAGAGAACCAGAGTCCAGCCTTGTTCATTTATCTGGATTTTTGAGGAATTGATTCATGGACCCAGCCAGGGGCTAGATGACAAAAGAGAATGTCTGAGACAACCAATAGGGATGACTCAACACTGCAGGGCACAGTAGGTGCAGTAAATGTGAAACACCCATTGCGGTAGGACCGTAGTGATTAATAGACTTTCCAGACCTGGGCAGCAAAATGCTAGAGTTTGGGGAGGCTGGCGAGAGTTGGTTGTTGTTGTTGGCAAACGTCGGTCCAAACCTTGCTTCCATACCCTATCCTGGAGGTGAAGGGTTTTTTGTTTGTTTTTTTCCATAACAGCTTTATGGAGATGTAACTCACATATCCTACCACTTACCCATTTAAAGCAAACAAATGAGTGGTTTTAGTATACTCACAACTATGTAACCACCACCACAGTCAATTTTAGAACATTTTTATCACCTCAGAAAGAAACTCCATACCCTTTAGCTGTCCTCCTTCTAGGCTCCTCCCCCAGCCTATTCTAAATTGGTCATTAAAACGGACTCATATGTATTTTTCATGACTTGCTTCTCTCGCTTAGCATATTTTCAAGGTTCATCCACACTGTAGCATGGATCAGGACTTAGTTCCTTTACATGGCCAAATAATACTCCACCATATGGATGGACTACATTTCGTTTTTCCATTCCTCCACTGTTGGACACTTGGGTTCTTTCCACCTTTTGGCTATTACGAATAATGTTGCTATAAACGTTTGTGTTCAAGGTTTTGTGTGAACGCAGGTTTTCATTTCTCTTTGGTAGATGTCTAGGAGTGAAATTACTGGGTCACATGGTAACTGTTTAAATTAGGTGGCGTTCTCTCTTGGTCTTGATTTTCTCATCTATAAAATGACGATAATAGTAGTGTCTGTCTTAAAAGGACTTGACTGAGATAGTGTGAAGTGCTCAGTACAGTGCATGGAAAACAGACCTCAGGGGTAGCTAAAATTCTTTGTAGTCTGGTACTGCTTCTTAAAGAGCTGCCACTTATCTCACTAGTCCTCTACTGAGTGCATGAAATGAAAGCATCTCAGACTCATCCCTTCTAGGTTGCCCAGGCGAAGGTATGGCCTGAGACTTTGATTTACCATTCCTCCATTTCGGTGTCCCAGGCTATAATGATGATGTGTTTGGAGACAGGGAAAGGGTAAAAGGGAATGTGTGGTAATGATGTCCCCATCCCCTCTGTCACTTGTTCCAGGCTTGCCCAAGGTCCACCTAGCCCCTAGACACCATGTCAGACAGTGATCTGGGTGAGGACGAAGGCCTCCTCTCCCTGGCAGGCAAGAGGAAGCGCAGAGGGAACCTGCCCAAAGAATCGGTGAAGATCCTCCGGGACTGGCTGTACTTGCACCGCTACAACGCCTACCCCTCAGAGCAGGAGAAGCTGAGCCTTTCTGGACAGACCAACCTGTCCGTGCTGCAGGTAAGGAGCAGGTAGCAGGAGACCTGGGTTCTAGTCCTAAGTCCTGTCGCTGATACACTGTGTGGCCACGTGACAACACCCACTCTGCCTCAAGGGAAGACCATGACATGAGGTGACTGCAGCTAGATCTGGGGGAGTTCTGAAGAGGCAAGGCACCACTATGAATGTCTTGGTGTCATTAACAGTGGAGACCGTGGGGAAGGTGAGAAGGCGCTGCGTGTTTGGAATTCAGCCCCTGGCCCCAGAGCAGGGTTTAGTGACTTGGTGGCAGAAGGGCAGCTAGTGGTCTGCAGTGTAGTTAAAAAAATGAGTTGGGCTCATGGCCAAGGAAAGGGCAGAATTCAGAGGTTCTGGGTTCAAAACCCAGTTCTGCCACGTAGGAGCAAAGGACCACATCTTGATTTCTCCATCTGTAAAGTGGGGGTTCGAATCCTCCCTTGCTTGACCGAATTGTTGTAGGAGCAGATTCAGAACTGGATGTGAAAGTGCTTTGGGGGCACCTGGCTGGCTCAGTCCGTGGAGCACGTGACTCTTGACCTTGGGGTTGTGAATGCACATCCTATATTGTGTGTAGAGATTACTTAAAAATAAAATCTTTTAAAAAAAAGAAAGAAAGATGGGGCGCCTGGGTGGCTCAGTGGGTTAAGCCGCTGCCTTCGGCTCAGGTCATGATCTCAGGGTCCTGGGATCGAGCCCCGCATCGGGCTCTTTGCTCAGCGGGGAGCCTGCTTCCTCCTCTCTCTCTGACTGCCTATCTCTCTCTGTCAAATAAATAAATAAAAAATCTTTAAAAAAAAAAAAAAAAAAAAAGAAAGAAAGAAAAGATGGGGCACCCGGGTGGCTTGGTTGAGCATCTGACTCTTGATTTCAACTCAGGTCTTGATCTCAGGATCCTGGGATCAAGCCCCACATCGGGCTCCACGCTTAGCACGGAGTCTGCTTGTCCCTCTCCCTCCTCTGTCCCATGCCCACACTCCCACTCCCCCACCTCCCACACACTCTCTAAAAATAAATAAATAAAATATTAAAAAAAGAAAAAAAAATATTAAAAAAAGAAAGAAAGTGCTTTGTAAACCATCCACATGAGCATACCTGAAAATCTCTTGTCCACTTTTCATCAGAGTGCAAGATATCATCTTTGAACTGCCTGGCTGCTGACCTATAGGAGTTTTGTTCTGTGTTCATGGCGCTGAGGTAGACACCCTGGACTATCACTGACTTGCCTGCAGTTTGGCTCTCATCTACCTGGGCGACACAGCAGGCCCCCAGTCTAGCGAAGGCCCATCCCCTGCCCCATGAGTCCCCAGCGCTCCCTTCATGAGCCGGCTAAGCCTCTACCCCAAGGCCCTCAGCCTCCTGTTCTAGCTCTTTTCCTAGCCTTTAATAGATTCCTTACTTGAATCTGTGGTGCTAACTCTCCTTCCTTCCCTTACCCCCCCCACCTTGGAACCTCCCTTGTCTCCCCAGTTCCCATCCCTTCTCCATGATGCCTCACGCTGAGTATTCAGCCTTCAGAACTCCTGTCACCTGACTTTATACTTGCTGGGCAGTGGTTAATGGGAGTCTGTCTGTGAGAAAGGCTCTAGGGTTACAGAACCTGACTCAGATCCCATCTTCTCCACAAGAAGAAGCCTGGATGTTGGCCAGGTCCACTGCCTCTCCCTGAGCCTCACGTTCCTCATCTGAAAAAAGGAGATGACTGTGGTACTTGGCATAGCATATAAGGAAGAGGGATGGAGAAGAAAGATTCAAGGCTCACGGCGAGGTGAGCACAGAGTGGGTGTTTTTGCTCTTGTCATCCTCATCTCCTAGATCACAGGTCTTGGACTGACCCCAGGTGTCTGATAGTGCCTAGCATCTCACAGTGTACCAAGCACTCCCAACCAGAGCTGAGGTCCCAGAGAGGAACCAGACACATTCCCACCCTCAAGGTGTCTAGTCTAGGATGGGAAAGTGGGGAGGACCTAGCCATTAGTGTTTGTAAAAAGTGTTGCTGGGACAGAAGGCAGCAGAGACCCAAGCAGTGTTTCTAAGCCAGCCTGGAGTGTCAGCAGGCCTCCCAGAAGAGGCGGACTGGAACTCACAGGACGTAGAACAACACAGGCCAAAGGCTTGAGCCTGAAAACCAGGATCACCTCGATGGGCTCTTTGCTGGTCTTCTGCCTCCAGCCTTTTTCCCTCAGTCCGTTCTCTTTTTTTTTTTTTTTAAATGGGCTTTATTAAGCAGTTCATGAATTGGGACAGCATCCCATCTAACTCCGTTCCCTCAGTCCATTCTCCTGGACACAAAAGTACAAATCTGATTGTGTCGCACACACCATGGACCCCACTGTCCTTTGCAGAGAATCCAAAGTCAGGAGCTTACCAGCTTCATCTCTCAGTTCTTCTTGTCCCCAGGACCTGTGAACCTTCGGCCCTCTGTTCCTCCAGGCCTTCTCCCTAGGCTTCTTCATGACTTTTCTGAACTTGGCTCACTCCATGTAAGCATTTCCTCATGAGAGCATTCTTGGATTAGGTCTGAGGCCACTATTCCTGTGTTCCTGGTGCACCTCCTACCTGTGTTGCCACACTGCATTGAAATTGCTTTCGGTCAGGGACACCATTTCTTTTTTTTTTTTTAAGATTTTTTAAAATTTATTATTTATTTGACAGAGAGAGACACAGTGAGAGAGGGAACACAGGCAGGGGGCAGTGGGAGAGGGAGAAGCAGGCTCCCACCAAGCAGGGAGCCCGATGTGGGGCTCAATCCCAGGACCCTGAGATCATGACCTGAGCCGAAGGCAGATGCTTAATGACTGAGCTACCCAGGTACCCCAGGGACACCATTTCTTACAACTGAGTGATGTGCCAGTTTCTCTAATTTATTTTTTACAGACCCACCTCCCCGCAACATGTTGACTTGATACATTTTTATTATGTCACTTAAGCATGTATAAAAACTGGGTTAAAAAAAAAACGTTCTTGCTTTTGCTCTTATAAATTGTAAAATAACCAGTTTCCCAATGTAATTGTGAAACCAATGTAAAATTTAATGTAAAATGGTGGATGGGGATGATGATGCTTTGCTGAGTCGGCTATGATGTGTAGTATGACAAAGGCACTGACTCTGGACTTGAGCAAGTCTAGATTGCCGGAGGCTACTGTGCTCCTACTCAAGATCAGAATGGAAATGTGAAGCTAAAACATTTCTTCCGAGAACTAGTGGATTCCTAGGATGATATATCCCTGATTCCACTTAGAGAAATGTTGGGCCGAGGAAGGGCCAGCTGGATCCTGGTGTGCCCTCATGGGTAGGGTTCTGGTGTTGGCCACCCTGCTCTAGAGTCCTGCTGAGAGTTAAGGAGCAGTGGGGACCATGTGGCCCTGGGGGAAAACTATACCATGAATCCCACAGGGCCTCCACCCTTCTACCTCTGCTTGACGGTCTCACAGGCACCTCAGATTTCTTGATTGGTAATGGATAACTTCTCCAAACTGGCTCTTTCTTTTTCTAAGGTGGGCCCCTTCATTTCCCTTCCTCAGCTCATTTGATCAGTCACCAATTCCTATGCATTCCTAAAGTATGCATTCCCCTTAAGTATTTCTGAAGTGTGGGTTTCCTTCCCTGGTCCAACCTATCATTGTCTTACCACTCGCTATTCCACTATTAAAAGCCCTTCAGTGACTCCTGCCCACCTAATGACAGTATGGCCGGCTATGCCGATGCCCCTATCTGCCTAGCTAGCCTCACCCCTGCCTCCCCCAGTACTCGTGCCACACGAATCAGTACCCCAGACCACTTCATTCCCACTCCTAACCAGAGAGACCCTCAACCCTCAGAGGAACTGTGTGTTCCCACAGTACCATAACTGGGTCAGCACTTGGACAACGGACTATATAGCTGCTTTTTAGAACAGGAGGCTTACTTATCACTATATCACTGTATCCCGAGTTTAGCTCTATGCCTGGTATCTGGTAGGTGCTCAGTAAACAATTATTGAATTGATAGAAAATGAGGAAGTGTGGGGAAATGTCAACAGGCAGGACCTCAAAAGTAAAGAAGTGTAGCTTCTCACTCTGGAAAAATTGGCCCAGGTCCCTGGAGACAGATATCTCTTTTTCCTGTGTTTAATTTTTTAAATTTCAGTGTTTATTAAGAACGTTTGCAAATATCCACAAAAGAGAATATTATAATGCACTCCTAGAACCAATCACCTGGCTTCAACATGCTTCTGCATTTTGCCAAGCTTGTTTTCTCTCTCCCTGGGGACAGTTCTTTTGATTGTCTCCTTTAACTGGCCCAAGAGCAATCTCATTAGCAAGTCAATGAGTCATTTAACTAACTGGTTTGCTGGTACTTGCCTGGGGCTAGGCAGTTGGGAGGGTAAGACCAAAAAAAAGTCATTTGTGAAGGGTTTTCACAGGTCCCTGTGACACCTTCTGAGCCCACTTTATTGCTGTGGTTTCTAACTGTGCTGAGGGGCTGGCTGCCTGTTGGAGAGGGAAGGGAAGCGTGGCGGGGAGGGTTCGGGCCCCATTCTTTCACTCATACTGATTGGGGGTGTGCTCGGTGCCAGGCCCAGTGCTGTGTGCTGGAAAACACAGTGGTAGAACAGGCACTATCTCTGCCCCCTGGGGAGCCTCCTGTAGGAAGGAAAGACAATATTTAATGGACTAAGAATTCAGTGTAATTAATTGCCAGTGTGGTGTCTGCTGAGCTCCCCATTCCTTTCAAGGCCATTAGAACTCCATTCAAATGGAGTTACCTGAGAGGCTTTTGCAAAGCAGGAGAGGGGCTAAGGGTCAGCAGAGGGGATGGGGGTGAGCGGGTTGAACCACTGGTTCCTAAGTATGGGCAGCAGAACTCAGGGAATTTGTTTAAAAACACACATTCCTGACTCCGCCCCCACCCCACCCCACCCCACTCCCACTGGACCTGTAGAGCAGATGAGATTTTTTTTTTTTAATTTTTTTATTTGTAAATAATCACACCCAACACCGGTTTTGAACCCACAACTCTGAGATCAAGTGTTGCACGCTCCACCGACTGAGCCAGCCAAGCGCCCCCAAGAGATAGCTATTTTTTAAACTCACCTTCAAGGTGATTATAATACAGCCAAGCTGCTTTTGAGAGCACCCGGGTATGGGTGGTCATAACACAAGTGGGGGTCCAGTGGTATTTGGGAAAGGTCCTTCCATGCCTTCACTTCTCTCCCTTCTTTGGCTTCTGTCTTGGACAGCTGAAAAGACAATAGAATGAAAGCACGAGTGTCGCCTTCTTCAGAGACCCTGCTCTGATCCTCGTGGCCTTCATCAGCTTCCTGGTGCCCTCCCACTCCCATTTGCCGCAGGGATTCCTCCCACATTCTTTATCGCAGCCGCTGATACAAAGTACCAGCAGGACAGCCGCTGGTCCCATAGGGCCAGTTTGTGGTAGAGATAGGCTTTGAGGCACCCAGCCTGGGTTGTGCCATATCAATCACAGAATTCACCTTGGCATTCTCCCTACCACCTCCCCAAGGACCTTGAGTGGGGGCAAATCACATGCTTTTTCCCTGACTTGGGCATGGGTCGGCAGGTGGAAGGGGCTACAGAAGTTCCTGCTGGCCTGTTATCACAGCCCGGCACTGCCGTGCACACAGGCCTGCCCTTACCCGGCCCCCCTCAGCTGCGCATTTCTAGCGGATGAGAAGACAAAACAGACAGCAGGCTGCCAAGTTTCTGTGGACCAGGCTGAGCGTGTGGGGAGCGTGGTTTCTGCTCTTCCCTGAATTCTAAGCCAAAATGGGAGGTGCTGCTAGGGGCTAGGTGCCCACACAGCTGCTAATAAACACCTAAGTTCCCCTCCCCAAGCCTGCTTTCTTAACAGAAATCCTCATCCCTACTTCACGTGAACCAGGTCACGGTGACCTGACACCTTCCCCTGCGCGCAGAGCGACGGGGAGCAGACGCAGTGCTCCGGGGTGGCACGGGGAGCTGCTGAGGCAGCGGCTGGACGCAGGAGGGGAAGCATCCCGAGGAGCAGAAAAGGCTTCAGTCTGTTCAGTCTGTTCTCTACCAGGCAGTAGGGGTTGCCTGGAAGTGGTGACCTTGAGCAAGTTACCGAGCTCTGATCAGGGCCTCTGTTGCTTCCCCAGTTCAAATAAAGTGGTCATCACACTACCTATCTCATAAGTTGGAGATTAAGTAATTAGATGGAAATGTTCAGAACAGCATCTGGTGTGTTTTGTGTTCAACAAGTGTTTGCTCTCAGGATTATGGTCATGATTATTCAGTTGTCAGTTCCACCTGTTTGCTAAGACACAGCAAAGCACAGGCCCTAAAGCCTAGAGACCTGGGTTTGGATCCCCGCTCTAGACTCAGAGCCTGTGTGACTCTGGGCATGTTCTTTCATCTTTTATGAGTTCAGTTCCCTCCTAGTACTTAGAGGACACTGCTGACTACCTTCCAGCTCGTACAGATGAAACATAATGCAAGTGAGGCGGCTGGCATGGTGCTTAGTATCAGTACCTTTCCTTTCCTTTGCCTCACCCAGCTGTTCAGCCCTACCTCTCTCTGGGGCTCCCCTGTAGCCTTAGCCAGCATTCAGCTCAGCCGGTGTCTGCTGATGCCTGCTGGTGTGTGTGTGCATGTGTTTGTACTGGGAAGACCCTGGAGATGAAGAGGAATAAATGAGAACCCCTGGAATGGAGAGGAAGAGAAGCCACTAGAAGGCTCTGGCTCTTCCCTGCACAGGAGCTTTTGTACCTGCTGAGCAAGGAGCCAGGACAACTCCAGGCACCAGCCCCTGCCCTAGGTGGCTGTCCCTTAGGCTAGGTAGAGACAGACTCCATAGGAAGATGGCAGCCAAGAGCTTGCCCTGGAAATGGGCCAGGAGAGGTGATCAGCAGGGGTAGAAACTGGTACAGGAGCCTTAAGGAGAGCTGAGCCTTGATCCATTCACCAAACCGTAGAGAAACGTGAGCCATTGCTGCAGTCCACACAGTTCCCAATATCCTGCCACACAGGTGAGGGGGAGAGGGTTCTGGTCTCTGCCCTGAGCAGCCGCTGGTACATGCTCTGTATCTGCCGATAAACAGGGAGAAGAGACAGGGCCAGGAGAGGCAGCTACAGTGTGCAAGGTGTGTAGGTCAGCAGGCCAGTGTTGAGGCCCTTCAGTGGTGTGCCATGGTGTCCTGGCCTGCTGCTGTCAGTTCTGCCCCGAGTCCACAAAGACTAGATTGGGTCTTCCCATTATTGTCCCCACCACTGGTTGTAATTTTATATTCACTTGTAGGATTTCTTTTTTAACTCTCTCTTCCCAACGTGAACTTGTCTGAAGGCTGGGACTATGTCTGTGTTGTTTGCTGCCATGTTTCTGGGGCCAGGAACGTAGGTGCTTCATAGCTGGTTTTTGACCGAGTGAACCGATCACGGCCTCTTCTGTGCATTCCAGATATGTAACTGGTTCATCAACGCCCGGCGGCGCCTTCTCCCAGACATGCTCCGGAAGGACGGCAAAGACCCCAATCAATTCACCATCTCCCGCCGCGGGGGTAAGGCCTCAGATGTGGCCCTGCCCCGAGGCAGCAGCCCCTCAGTGCTGGCTGTGTCTGTACCAGCCCCCACCAATGTGCTCTCCTTGTCCGTGTGCTCTGTGCCACTCCACTCAGGCCAGGGGGAAAAGCCAGCAGCCCCCTTCCCACCAGGGGAGCTGGAGCCCCCGAAGCCCCTGGTGGCCCCTGGCAACACACTCACTCTACTGACCAGAGCTGAAGCCGGAAGCCCCACAGGTGGACTCTTCAACACGCCACCGCCCACACCCCCAGAGCAGGACAAGGAGGACTTCAGTAGCTTCCAGTTGCTGGTAGAGGTGGCGCTACAGAGGGCTGCTGAGATGGAGCTTCAGAAGCAGCAGGACCCATCGCCCCCCTTACTGCACACTCCGATCCCCTTAGTCTCTGAAAACCCCAAGTAGGCATCTGCCAAAAGGGGTGCTCGAGGCTCGAGCCAGCTGTCCTGGGTTTCCATTTGAGTTCCCTTTCATACAGAGGGTTTTCTTGGATCACTGCCAAACATCGGGATCATCTCCTCTGTCCAGAGGTCTTCAGCAGGAAGACGCCAGCTGGTGTCACTGCACTGTGACAGGGACCTCTCTGCTAACTGCCGTTTCTCCAGGCCTCCTCAGTGATGAGATTGAGATCGGAGACAGGCATGGTGCTGCTGCTGCTTCTCCAGAGAATCCCTAGGACACCTCTGTCCCAGCCTGCTTTCCTGGCTGGGCACAGGACACCCACCACATTCAGACCTACGCCCTGGAGCTGGGCCTCTCTGTGTTAAGCAAAGTGTGGACAGTCCAAGTTCATACGTGTGAACAAAAGAGAAGAGGAACCCAGCAGATGTAACAGAACGGACTCCAGTTGAATGTTTAGGTTTTCACTAAACTTTATTTTTCCTTTTTTGCTGGGGTTTCCATTAATGGGAGTAGTTAGCCCAGGTGTGGGGAGTCAGTGTGTGTTGCCTGAGGGAATCTGACGAACTGGGAATTAGGCACCACTGCAGCTGGTGAGTGTTTTACAGGGAAGGAGTATCTTTATTTCGGGGACCAGCTAAATCTCTGCAAAATTCCAAATGGTTGTTTTATTGTTGGTTTGATTTACAAAAAAAAAAAAAAAAAAAAAACGACACACACACAAAAAAACCCTTTTTGAGCTTTGGCTTTTCTGCGTCAGGCACAAAGCCTTTAAGAATAAAGAAAGGGTCCAATACAGAATCTGACCAAACCTTCTAAGCGCAGAGCAGAGAAGGATGATAAAAACCGGACAGGTGGTTATTGGTTTGGTTTGTTCGTTTTTCTGTTTTGTTTTGTTTTTTAAATTTTTGTTTTTACTATGTTTTGGGGGACAGAGGAAGTTAGCTAGACCAAGGCAGTGGGTTTTTTGGTTTTGTTTTGTTTTTTCTCCTTAATGTTTTCCCCTCTTTATCCTTGAAAGTATGGCCAAGCAGCCTGAGTTTTGAATTCCTTTAAGAACTTTGGATTAGTGTGGCCAGAACGGAAAAAGCTGCCAGTAGCTCCTACTTGGAGAGAAGTGAGCCACCTACTGGTCAGGAAGCCCTTGTAGCTGACTCCGATGGGCAGTTATTCCCATGACAGTGGCAAGAACCTATTCCTGGAAGACGCAGGGAACGTGCCCCCAGCTGCTGAGAAGCTGCCTTCTCTGGAGGCTGGGGCTGGAAATCGGTTAGGAAGCCTGTCCACTGTGTCTCTGTATTGCACCTTTCTCTAAATTGGAGTTGCAGAGCCCTCTGCTCTGAACTTCACAGTGAACTAGATCACGGTCTTACTCTTCTCCCTCCTCTCCATTTTTTATTCTGCTGTCTCACTGCTAACAGCGTTTGACAGCAATACACCCCATCTTTATATATCCTAAGAAACACTAATTCTAGGTTACTATTAGCCAAAATATTTTTGTTCTGAATAATGTTGTTACTGAGCCGAAAGACAGGTCAGGAGCCCTCAGCTTCTAGTTTCCTGAAGTTGCCCAGTCAGGCAGGCACAAGGGGGAGATTCCTGGGGGTTGACTGACTTGGGTGAGCCTGGCCAGGAGAAAGGCAGCAACGTGTGTTCTGTCCTTTCTGGGATGATGTCTGAAGGCTTCAGGGAGGCTACCTGACTTCTCAGCGGCTTGGCCTACCCACTGCTGTGGGAATGGGGATCAGTTACTTAAGGAGAGGGAGCTTTGCTCTCTGAATGGGCAAGTTTCCTAGGCTCTCTCTTTTGCCACCCCAGCTCTCTCTTTTGCCACCCCAGCCCGTCCCTGCATGTCCTAGGGGGATCAGGGATCCTCGCCCTCCTGAGGCCCAGCTGGGGAAGAAAGAACAGCAGCTTCAAGACAGCTGAAGCTGCTGTTTGCCCAGCCTGTTCCACCCCACCCATGTCTGAGCCCAGGTCTGGTAGCACTGTTGGAAGATGCTTATAGCAAGAGCCCCTGGCAGTGTACTGGGCTGGGGTGGGACTTTTCCTTCCCACAGTGCACTGAGCAGTAGAGGTGGTGAGGGGTGAGGAGCCATGCTGCTGAATTCTGGTTGGCATTTCCCCCTTGTGCGAGATGGGGAGGCTGGAGGTAGGGCAGCCTCCGCTTGGTTGGGTCGTGAGAGAAAGCTGGAGAAGCACAGTTATCCCGTTGAATTATTTGAGCAAAAAACTACTGTAAATAACTTTTGTTTTTGTCTTTCGTCAAATAAAGTTGTTTTTGGGTTTTGTTTTGTTTTGCTTTTTAAAGCAGAAACAGATTGATCCACAGTGACCCTGGGCCGCGTCCAGGGGTGGGGCAGTTGCTGAGTTCTTACAGGGCCTTACTCGTCCCCCCCTCTAGCAGCCACCTGTCAGTGTTGGGTGTCCTGCATCCTTAGTCTTTGGCCTCAACCCTGGTCCATAACCTTTTCACCATAGTGGGCAGGGGGCATATGCCTCCCAAGCTGCACCAGTCTTCCCTGGATAAACACTCAAGCTTTGGGATTGCTGAGTGGTGAGGGAACTTAGGGAGCTAGCAACCTTATCCTCCCCCCTCAACCAGCGAGGAAAGCATAGGACTGCAGTATGACGCCGGCACAGAAAGCAGCACAGGTGAGATGGATGCTTTAGTCATGTCTGAAACTGGTACCACCTCTAGACTTCCATGTTACGGAAGCTAGTAAATCCCCCCCCCTTTTTTTTAAGATTTTATTTATTTGACAGAGATCACAAGTAGGCAGAGAGGCAGGCAGAGAGAGAGGAGGAAGCAGGCTCCCCGCTGAGCAGAGAGCCCGATGTGGGGGGCTCGATTCCAGGACCCTGAGATCATGACCTGAGCCACCCAGGCACCCCTAAATTTCCCTTTTTTGCTTAAGTAGCTGTGAGTTTCATTTACTTCATAATGAAGCAACTATACATTTCACTGCAGCCCAAACAGTGCAAAGTCAAGGCCTGCAGCAGTAAACACCCTTGCTTTGTGCCTGGTCCTATCCAGTGTTCATTATTACTTTAATTTTTGTATACACACAAATGAAGGCAGATGCCCTTCTCATAAGTGAAGAAACTGAGGGTTTGTTAAATTAATTGGCCTGAACTGTACAGCCAGTATTAAATGGAGCTAGGATATGAATTCAAGTCCGTCTTACTTGAAGGTCACCCTGACATCTGCCTGGACCTTATTTGAACTAGTGATGGGCAGTTCACTGACTACTGGCATTTAACCAATATGGATTTTGGGCTAAACACTAGAAATTTCTAATACTGAACCAAATCAGCTTCTGATGACAACAGACCCAGATGGAGGATGTCCAATCTCCCACAAGTCATTCTCCTTTAGAAATTTGGAGTCCGTGCCTCCCTATTCACGTTTCCCAGATTAAAGAGCTCCGGTTTGAGAGAGTTTAGCCATTCATCCAAGGCCCTGGTTTTCCACTTCCTCTGTCAGTAGCCCTCAAACTGTGCACTTGGCCATAGGGCTTGGCAGAACAGGGACATTATGTAGAAGGGCTCTTCAAAATAAATTTAATTCTCATTTTCATCTGGAAAATGAATATTAATATTACCCTAAAGGGGGAAATCTTTTGGATGGTCTGACTGCCTTAGAAGAAATGGCTTCCTACAAATACTTTTCAGAGAACTGAAACCAAAAGCATCTTCTGTGACAAGCTTCAAACTGATGAACCCCTGAGTAGTAAGCAAGCACTTTAGATAATGATTATTTTATTTATTTATTTATTTATTTTTGAAGATTATTTATTTATTTATTTGACAGAGAAATCATAAGTGGGCAGAGAGAGTGGGGAGCGGGGAAGCAGAATTTCTGCTGAGCAGAGAGCCCGATGCGGGGTTTGATCCCAGGACCCTGAGATCATGACCTGAGCTGAAGGCAGAGGCTTAACCCACTGAGCCACCCAGGTGTCCCAGGAAATAGCATTTAAATGCATTTCTGGAGGCACCTGACTGGCTTAGTCAGTAGAGCATGCGACTCTTGATCTCAGGGTTGTGAGTCTGAGCCCCTCGTGGGTGCAGAGATTACTTAAAAAAGTAAAATCTTAAAAAAAAAGAAAACCCTCTACGGCTGGACTCGACTCTGGATTTAAAAAGTACACTGCGGGTCGCCTGGCTGGCTCAGCCAATGGAGCATGCAACTCTTGATCTCAGGGTCATGAGCTCTAGCCCCATGTTGGGGGTAGAGATTACTAAAAAAATAATAACAATTTAAAAAAAAAAAGAAATAAAAACTACACTCTAGTTTAGAAACTGCTAATGGGAAAAACTCCTAGAGGGGAGAGGCTCAGCCTGTCTTGGTGTGCTGTAAGCTTGGTATGTTAGCCACTGCAGCTGCAGAGAAGGGAACTCGGGAATGTGGAAATAATAATTACCAATGCTCTCAATGTTACTGGTTTCCAAAGCACTTCTCTATAATCTAAGCTTGCATTCAGTTCTGGCTCTGTCACCTAATGAGCTGTCATGATCCCAGACAAGTCAATTTACCACTCCAAACTACAGTGTCCTCATCAATAAAATGGGCATAGTAATATTCACCTCTTAGGAGGATGAAATAGGATATTCCATGTTACTGTTATTATATACTGTTATTACCTGGCCTCTCAGTAGAGGGCTGAGAGTAAACGGAACTATGACAATAACTAGCCCCATACCACACAGCTGTTAAGAGGCAGAACTGGAAGGAATTACCCAGAGAAGTAGTTCTCAAGCTTTAATATGTATCAGAATCATCAGGAGAGCTTCCAAAAATCCAAATTCCCAGACCTCGCCCCCAGAGAGTCCAGGAATCTGCACTCTTCACTTACACCACAGAAGATTCTCACGCTATTGCTCAAAGGACCTGATCAGGACACTGACTTATCCCAAGGAAGGTTCGAGGTTAAGACAACACCTTATCTTTCAAAGTTTTAAGATGAGAGGAAGAAGGGTACCACCAAGCAGTTTACCCCCTGCCAAACCATTTGACTTCCCCTCAGCTCCCAGGAGTCTATGGTGGCCTGAAGGTGAAGTGTAGCCTTCCTAAGATTGTCATTTTAATTACATAAATAATCCACATTTACTGCAGAAAATTTTAAAGATAAAGGAGAGGAGTTCAGTATAGTGGTTAAGAGCCCAGCCAACTTTTGGAGGAAAACATGTAAAACATTTAGCAAAGCTGGAACCTAGTAAGAACCCCATTAAGTACTAGTAAAACATTTATCATAGGCAAAAAGAGGACCTGGATACAAACTCAGACCTCTACTTCACAACGAATGCGCTTTCCATGGCTTGTGGATTTTTCCCCACAGGACTCTTGATTTCTGTGACTCCATCTATGTCTGTCTAGGGCCCTCAGTCTTACCCCTCTGAGCACACTTTCCCCTCCAAACTCTCCTACAAGCAGCTGGCAGTGGCATAGAGGCATTCAGCTGAGAGGACATACTCGGCCCCAAGCCTGAGATCATGTGTTTAACTGGTGCTTAGAAAGTTCCAACCTCACAAAGGCAAAATCTGTCCTACTTCCAAATCTCTCTCCCACTTCCAGATCTGACTCTTCATCAAGTTCTTTTCCATCTTAGACCACCCAGCATGTTTATTTTAACCAGATGGATGCACTGGGATTCAGCCAGACTCCCCACTTCCTAAGATAAGGAGAGCCTTGGGTGAAAGCACAAAGGGATCAAGTCTCAGCCCCATAAATATCCTCTAGGCAAGGGTTCTCCATGCTAGCTCCCAGCTTGGCTTTGTCTGCTCCTAGAAAGCTAAGAGGAGGAACACAGATCAGGTTTCGGATCCTACTGAACCTCTAACTTGCTGTGTGACACTGAGCTGGGCTGGATCTAAGGACCCTCTAAATATAACTTTCTGTGACACCCTGCCCCCATATAATCACAAACTTAGTGAGTCTCAGTTAAGAGCTTCACAATATAATACTACATATAAAACTTTTCTTGCAAAAATAAAGTTACCTATTTACAGATGATATGATCACATATGTAGAAAATCCTTTGGACTCCACCAAAAGAAAAAAAAAAAAAGGATAAATGAATTCAGCAAAGTTGCAGAATACAAAATCACACAAAAATCAGCTGTGTTTCTATACACAAACAATGAACAATCCAAGAAGGAAATTTTTTTAAAATTTCAATTTAGGGGCGCCTGGGTGGCTCAGTGGGTTAAGCCACTGCCTTCGGCTCAGGTCATGATCCCAGGTCCTGGGTTCAAGCCCCGCATCGGGCTTTCTGCTCGGCGGGGAGCCTGCTTCCTCCTCTCTCTCTGCCTGCCTCTCTGCCTGCTTGTGATTTCTCTCTGTCAAATAAATAAATAAAATCTTTAAAAAAAAATAAAAAAATAAAATTTAAAAAAATAAAATAAAATAAAATAAAATAAAATTTCAATTTAGAATAGCATCACAAAGAATAAAGTAGTTAAGAATTAACAAAAGAAATGATAAAACATTGCTGAATGAAATTAAGGAAGATAAAAATAAATGGAAAAGTATCTTGTGTTCATGGATTGGAAGACTTACCTATAGATCTTCACTGCAATCTCTACCAAATCCTACTGATTTTTTTTTTCTTAGTAGGCTCCACACCCAACTTGGGGCTTGAACTCACGATCCCAAGATCAAGAGTTGCATGCATGTTCTACCAACTGAAGCAGCCAGGCGCCCCTCCAGAGACTTTTTTTTTTTTTTTACAGAAATAGAACAACTTGTTCTAAAATGTATATGGAATCTTAAGGAACCCCCAAAACCAAAACAATCTTGAAAAAGAACAAAGTTGGGGTGCCTGGGTGGCTCAGTGGGTGAAGCCTCTGCCTTCAGCTCAGGTTGTGGTCTCAGGGTCCTGGGATCAAGCTCTGAATCAGGATCTCTGCTCAGCAGGGAGCCTGCATCCCCCCCCCCTTCTCTGCCTACTTGTGATCTCTCTCAAATAAATAGATAAAATCTTAAAAAAAAAAAAAGAACAAAGTTGGAAGACTCACACCTGATTTCAAAACTTACTACAAAGCTAAAGTAATCAAAACCATGTGATATAGGCACAAAGACAGAAAAAAAAAAAAAAGGCCAAAGGAATGGGATTTGACAGCCTCACAATAAACCGTCACATATGTGGGCAAATGATTTTCAACAAAGGCGCTAAGACCATTCAATGCAGAAAGGACTGTCTTTTTAACAAATGGTGTTGGGAAAACTGGATATTCACTTGTAAAAGAATAAGTTAGACTCTTACCTAACACCATATAAAAAAATTAACTCAGTGGGACACCTGTCTGGCTCAGTCAGTGGAGCATGTGACTCTTGATCTTGTGGTCATAACTTCATAAAATATACATTAAACAACAACAACAACAAATTAACTCAAAATGGATCAAACACTTAAATATAAGTGCTAAACTAAACTCTTATAAGAAATCCAGGGAGGGGCGCCTGGGTGGCTCAGTGGGTTAAGCCTCTGCATTTGGCTCAGGTCATGATCTCAGGGTCCTGGGACTGAGCCCCACATTGGGCTCTCTGCTCGGTGGGGAGCCTTCCTCCTCCTCTCTCTCTGCCTGCCTCTCTGCCTACTTGTGATCTCTGTCAAATAAATAAATAAAAAATCTTTAAAAAAAAAGAAAGAAAGAAAAGAAATCAGGGGAGAAGCTTGTTGACATTAATTTGGCAATTTTTTAAGGGTTTTTTTTTTCCGTTGTTTTGTTTTTTAAAGTAAATCTCTACACCCAATGGGGGCTTGAACTCACAACCCTGAGACCAAGAGTCATGCTCTGGGGCACCTAGGTGGCAAAGCCAGCTTAGCGTCTGACTCTTGGTTTTGGCTCAGGTCCTCATCTCAGGGTTGTGAATCCAAGTCCCATGTTGGGCTCTTGCTCAGTGCAAAGTCTGCTTAAGACTCTCTTCCTCTGCACTCCCCTCTCCTCTAAAATAAATAAATAAATCTTTTTTTTTTTTTTTTTTTAAGAGTCACATGCTCTTCCAACTGAGCCAGCTAGGCACCCTGGTAGTGATTTCTTGGATATGATACCAAAAGCACAGGCAAAAACAAAAAATTAGATACTACACTTCATGAAAATTAAAAACTTTTAAAAAATTGTTAAGTAATCTCTACTTATTAAAGGGGCATGAACTCACAAGCCTGAGATCAAGAGTCACATGCTCTACCAACTGAGCCATCAGGGCATCCCCCAAATTAAAAACATTTGTGTATCAAAGGATACTACTATCAATAGAGTAAAAGGGTAACCCACAGAACAAGAGAAAATATTTGCAAATTACATAAATAATAAAGGATTAATATCCAGAATATATATATAACTCCTAAAACTCAACAACAACAAAAAACAAATGACAAGACTCAAAAAAATGGGCAAGGGTCTGGAACAGACATTTCTTCAAAGATAACCAAATGACCAACAAGCACATGAAAAGATGCTCAACCTCACTAATCATTAGGAAAATGCAAATAAAAATCACAATGAGATACCACTTTGCACCCATTAGGTTGGCGATTATCAAGGGGCACCAGGGTGGCTCAGTGGGTTAAGCATCTGCCTTTGGTTCAAGTCATGATCTCAGGGTCTTGGGATCCAGCCCCATGTTCAAGCCCCACGTCCAACTCCCTGCTCAGCAGAGAGCCCGCTTCTTCCTCTCTCTCTGCCTGCCACTCTACTTGTGCTTCCGCTGTCAAATAAACACATAAAATCTTTAAAAATAAATTTAAAAAAATTTTAAAGTCTTTTAAAGGGGCGCCTGGGTGGCTCAGTTGTTAAGCATCTGTCTTCAGCTCAGGTCATGATCCCGGGGTCCTGGGATAGAGCCCTCCATCGGGCTCCCTGCTCTGTGGAAAGCCTGCTTCTCCCTCTCCCACTCCCCCTGCTTGTGTTGCCTCTCCGGCTTTCTCCCTCTCTGTCAAATAAATAAAATCTTTAGAAAATCTTTTTTAAAAATTAAATAATAAAATGGAGTTGGGAGGCCAGCAGAAGGAGCTCTCACACCCTGTAAGTCTTCATCAACTGCAGGCCCCAACAGAAAGACATACCTTGCACTCCCAAAAGGAAGAAACCTATTTTTCACTACCCTGACAAAAGGAAGAAAGATCTTCTCCTTGCCCAGCAACATCCCAGTCAATGAAAGACCATTACAACTGTTACAGCCAATGAAAACCCACAGACTTCAAACTCCTAGATTAATCCAACTTGGATTTTTTGTTTATAAAAGCCACTCCCCACTCCCTTTCTTCTATAAAAGCAAGTTTCTCTCCTTTGTTCTCCAGATTTCCCTACCATTTTGTTGTAGTTTGGGTGTCCCAAATAGCAATACTCTGCTATTCCCAAATAAACTCATTTTTGCCAGGAAAATAGGTGAGTTTGTTTGTTTTTTTTTTTTAAGATTTTATTTATTTATTTGACAGAGAGAGATCCCAAGTAGGCAGAGAGGCAGGCAGAGAGAGGGGGAAGGAGACTCCCCGCTGAGCAGAGAGCCCAATGCCTGGCTCAATCCCAGGAACCTGGAGATCATGACCTAAGCCAAAGGCAGAGGTGCCACCCAGGTGCCCCAGTGAGTTTTATTTTTAAGGCTAACAATATATACAATGAACACCTAACAAATATTTAGTGATATTATCATTCAGCCTCAAAAAGGAAGGAAATTCTGACACTGGCTATACCAGGGATGAATCCTGCAGACAGTATGCTAACTGAAATAATTAAATCAGAAAAGGACTAACACGGTGTGATTCCACTCTTAATAAGGTACTTAGGAAAATTTGGGACAGAAAGTAGAATGGCAGTTGTTAGGGGCAGGGACAAAGAGAGATTGGGAAGTTACTAGTTTGAGGGCACAAAACTTTCAGTTTTGCAAGATGAAAGAGTTCTGAAAATGGATGGCTCAGTGGGTTAAAGCCTCTGCCTTTGGCTCAGGTCATGATCCCATGGTCCTGTCCCAGCATCAGGCTCCCTGCTCAGCAGGGAGTCTGCTTCCTCCCCTTCCCCGGCCTGCCTTTCTGCCTTGTGATCTCTGTCCGTCAAATAAATAAAATCTTAAAAAAAAAAAAAAAAAAAAGGATGGTGGTAGCATCTACACAACAGAGTACATGTACTTCCCTGTACCACCAAACTGTACACTTAAAAATGGTAAAAAATTTTTATGTATACTCTACAGCAAGTAAAAAAAGATTTAAGTTTAAAAAAGAATTTGGGGCACCTGGATGGCCCAGTTGGTTATGCATCTGCCTTCAGCTCAGGTCATGATCCCAGAACCCTGGGATCAAGCCCCACATTGTGCTCCCTGCTCAGCAGGGGGTCTGCTTCTCCCTCTCTCCTGCTCATGTGCTCTCTCTCGCTCTCTCTCGCTCACTCTCTTTCAAATAAATAAAACCTTTTTAAAATAAGTAAATAAATAAATAATAATTTTCTTTTTTATTCCAATTGTCTCCATCATCAGTGCCCCCGCCAGTATCTCCTGAGTTTAACAGTCTTTAAACTAGTCTCCCACTCTGATCCTGTCCTCCGAATAGCAGCCAAAGTGATCTTGTTAAGAGGCAAACCGGAAAAGTGAAGTGTCGCTGCTCAAATCCTTTCTGTGGCTTCCTCCACTGTTGGGACAAAAATAAATTCTTCATGGCCATGACCAAAAAGACAAGGGGGGAGGTCCAGCCTCACATCTATGGGGCTGGAGAAAAGTGAACCCTTGTGCACTATTGGCGGGAATGTAAATTGGTGCTGCCACTATGGAAAACAATATGGAAGACCCTCAAAAAATTAAAAATAGAAACACTCTATGATCCAGCAATTCCACTTCTGGGAATATATAACACTAAGAAATAAGGAAATAAAAACACTAACTCGAAAAGATATCTGCATGTTCACAGCAGCATTATTTACAATGACCAAAGCATGGAAACAACCTAAGTGTCCTTCAACAAATGAATGGATAAAGAAGTTGGGCTATACACACCATGGAATATATATTTTTTTTAATTTTATTTATTTATTTGTCAGAGAGAGAGATAGAGAGTGAGCACAGGCAGACAGAGTGGCAGGCAGAAGCAGAGGGAGAAGCAGGCTCCCCGCCGAGCAAGGAGCTCCATGCGGGACTTGATCCCAGGACCCTGGGATCATGACCTAAGCCGAAGGCAGCCGCTTAACCAACTGAGCCACCCAGGCATCCCTACACACCATGGAATATTATTCAGCCACAAAAAATTAGGAAATCCTACCATTTGTGTATGTATAGACCTTGGAGGTTTATGCTGAGTAAAAATAAGTCAGATGGAGAAAGACAAATACACATGTGTATTTGTACAATCTCACATGTGGAATCTTAAAAAACAGACTCAGAAAAAGAGATCAGACTTGTGGTTACCAGAGGTGGATGGTGGAGGGAGGAGGAAATGGAGGAAGGTGGTTAAAAGATACAAACTTCCAGGTGAGATAAATAAATAAATAGTAAGGATGTAAGGTACAACATGAGGACGACAGTTAACAATGCTGTACTGATACACTGGAAAATTGTTAAAAGAATAAATCCTAAGACTTCTCATCACATTTTTTTTCTTCTTCTCTTTTCATTGTATCTATATGAAAAGACGAAATTAGTTGAACCTATTAATTAGCTGAACCATATCATTTCACAATATATGTAAATCAAACCATCAAGAGGTAGGCCTGAAACTTATATAAGGTGATATATGTCAATTGTTTTTCTTTCTCTTTTTTTAATTTATTTGTTTGACAGAGAGAGATCACAAGTGGGCAGAGAGGCAGGCAGAGAGATGGGGGGGAAGCAGGTTCCCCACTGAGCAGAGAGCCTGATTTGGGGCTCGATCCCAGGACCCTGAGATCATGACCTGAGCCGAAGGCAGAGGCTTAACCCACTGAGCCACCCAGGCGCTCCGTCAATTATTTTTCAATGAAACTGGAAAAGACAAAAATTCTTCAGCATGCCCCTCCCACTCCTTCCCAACTAAGGTCTTTATTCCCCACCAGTAGCTGACATGGTTTCACCTCCTGGAACGCTCTCTTCTCTTCCCCTCCCTCATCCCCTTAACTCCTACTTTTCCTTTAGAGCTCTATCTTTCCTAACCCTCCACACCAAACTCCCCATTACAAACTTTTACTACCAGGCCCAGCAGACTGAAAACTTACCTATTCTGTCTTGGATCTTGGGCTAGGTATTCTTCCAACATTCTATGACAGAATGAATGATCAGTTTGTCTCCATCACTGCGTGCCCCCAGGGAATCTGTAAAAGAGGTTTTATACCAACGGTACACTTCCAAACTGGAGTGAGCTGGTTAGACTTTACCACAGTTTTGCATATGGGAGAGAACAAGGTTCAGAAAAAAGGCAGGGCTGGGAAGAACAAGATCCACGTGAAAGCTGGGGGACTAAAAGGTATGGATTCATGTCAGGTGTATGTCCCTCCCATCAGGTCCAGACAGAGTAACGTCTGTTGCTGTGTATGTCACCTTTGAGGTCCTGCTTCACTCAATCTATTGGAAGAGGATCTTGGAATTGAGTTGCGGTTGGAAACACCAACCATGGAAGAAGCTCCCTAGGAGATTCTGTTGTTCAGCTAGGGGGAGAACTATAGGTCAATGTTGACAGGTATACAAAGGACATTCCGACCTCACTGATATCCTTTAAGACTAAAACCTTAGGGTCACCTGAGTGGCTCAGTTGCTTGGGTGACTGCCTTTGGCTCAAGTCATGATCCTGGGGTCCTGGGATCAAGCCACACGTCAGGCTCCCTGCTCAGCAGTAGAGTCTGCTTCTCCCACTCCCCCTGCTCATGCTCTGTCTCGCTCACTCTCTCTTTCAAATAAATAAATAAAATCTTAAAAACAAAAAACAAAAAACAACGACTAAAAGTTTAAGGTTAGGAGTACAGATTTTGGAGTCAGACAGACCCAGATACTAGTTGAGTGATTCCAGACACATTAGTTTGCCCACCACACAGAAGTACCTTGGTCTCAACTTAATTCATAGTACAATGCACAGGGCACCACCTGGAGGGCTTACCAAAATGCTGATAATGGGCCGCACTCCCAACAATTTCTGATTTGGTGGTTCTGGGAATGGATCTGAGAATCTTCACGTCTAGTCAAGTTCCTACGTGATGTGGCTGCTGGTGGTCCACACACACACGTTGTGAACCACTGTCCTAGCACAGGCTGAGGTCATAGTAGATGTATACTCAGATATTCTGAGAGCTAATGAAGTCCTTCCTCCACTCCCCCGCCCCCGCCCCCTGCCTCCGGAGTTCTCAGCCGGTTCCAACTTGCCATGTAGCCTTAGAAAATCCTTTCCGCTTTTTGGATCTCGGGTCTCGCATTTGCCAAAAAAGGGTGCTGGGCCAAGATGAGACACGAAATTAATACAGAAAACAGTTTACATCTGGACTAGGGTCCTAGGAATTAAGGGAGAAAACGAGCAAGGACTAAATCCTGAAGGGGAGGCTTGGGACTTCCGGGGAGCCAGTGTTGGGCTCCAAAAGACGCGGATAAACAGGGCAGCGTTCTGCCCCGCTGCTGTAGGGGACAAACCGTGGAGGGCTGGGCGACGCTCAAGTCTAACCTCGACTCTCTATCCAGATGCCGTTCTCCAGTCGCCACAGCGCCTCCCCGCGCTCGCGTCACCATCCCCACCTAGACTGTCCCTTCCCTCTCACCATACCGAGCGCCTGGCGGAAGCTTGGCGTCACTTCCGTCGCGCGTAGAGCGCTTGCGCGGAGGTGACGGCTGCGCTTTCCCTCGGACGGCTGCACGGCTGTCGATTGGCTGCGTGGGTTCGTCGGCGGGAGGACGTGCGGCGCTGCGTTGCCCCTCCCTCCGCAGTCCCTGGTCTCGGCGGAGCCAGCGAGCTGAGCCGGCGTTTTGGCCAAGTGAAGGCAGCAGCAGCGCGCCACGGAGCCTGACCAGTGATTCTGTAGCTGTCGCTGTCGCCGCCGCCCTGCGCGCCGTGATTCGCGACCCCAGAGCCCGACTCCTTTTGGCCTGACCCGCGCGCCCCTCGCCCGGCCCGGGCGGCGCGACGGGAGGATGAGCGGCGGGCGGCGAAAGGAGGAGCCGCCTCAGCCGCCGCTGGCCAACGGGGCCCTTAAAGTCTCTGTCTGGAGCAAGGTGCTGCGGAGCGACGCGGCCTGGGAGGACAAGGTGCGGTGGGACTTGGCGAGGGCGCAGGTTCGAGGAGCCGGTTGGGACTCGGGGACGAGTGGACAGGCCCGAGCCTACCGGGTCCAGGCGCGGCGGAGTGTTTGGCGTGTGTTGGGTCGGGGCGGGGTGGGACGGCGTGGTGGTGGCACTAAGGTGTCGGGGCGAACTTGGCGGACCGGGGCCTGACAGCCGGGCTCGGGGCTCACCGCGGAGTGAAGCCGACTGGGTCACGCGAGAAGCAGCGAGGAGGTGGCACAGGAGTTGCCACCCGCAGGCAGGGCGTGTGCCTGAACGGCGAGAGTGAGCTGAATTCGACCTCCGCCTTTTGCTCCCAGTAGGATCTTCAGTAAGTGGCTTGTCTTCTCCGAATTAATTACTTAATACGGTCGTTAGTACGAACAGTAACGGTAACAGTCTTCTATCGAAGACTTTCTGCCAGGTGCTCTCTCCACGCACTGTTTCACTCAGTTCTCAGAACAGCTCTGGAGTGGGGTACCGTGGTACAGGAAAGCCTTTAGCACGTGATGAGGCTTACTGAAGGTGAGCTGCCATTGCTTTTAATTAGATGAGAAATACCAAATGCCTTAATAACTGCAAGAAGAGAGATTGAAACCACCTCTTGGAGGTGTGTGAGAGAGGAAGGGAGAGGGGGAAACCACCAAATGTGTGTTGAGAGACTATTGGGGCTTCAAGATTTTTACACTGGTCACACGCTTTCAGGAGATCTGAGTGTAGGCACTCCCCAGCTCAGCCCCATGATCTGGAAGGGACCAGCACAGACAGCTTGATTCCAGTTGGCCTGAAAAGAATGTTATATTTGCAGTTTTTCCCTTGTTTTTCTGGACTGTTGAAGTGGGTTCTCCTTCCTGGAGCTCTTGGGTGGGGGGAATGGGAGGTACTTCCTGAAGGTCCCCTTGTCCTGCCCCCAGCCCTGCCCGGCTCTTGCAAAACCTTTTATGATCTGCTGTGTCATTTCTTTCTTCCTTCTTGTACAAGGACTGGTTTCTGCAATCTGGGGCAGGTCGGAAACCTGAGTCTTCAGCGTCCTTGTATGAAAATCAGATACGCTGGCACCTGCCTTCAGCACTTTTGTTTCTAATTCCTTTCTTTGTTGCTTAAAATTCAGTGCGCAGGAAGATGGTGCTGAGAAGGTTAACAGTCAGCCCTTCTGCCTATGGATAGTGTGCCTAGGTCTCTCCCCTGAGGGTCAGTGTTCTGTGGCCAGTAGCACAGTTACTTTCACAGCCATTTCATCACAAGCCATTTCATTTTTGAAGCTTCTAAAAAAAGTAAATAATTTCCCTAGAATTTTTACTTAGCCCACAGGCCCAAAAGTCATCACTTAAGAGAAATATATCTTTTTTTTTTTCTTTTAAACCATGTTTTAGTATAAGAAGAAGTGGAGATCAGAAAACTACGTACCATTGCTCTTGGAGACATTTCTATGGAAAATGTGTTTATAGCAGCAAGCTTTTTTATTCCTCACCTATTACAGAGGCTTTCTTTCATGTGGCATTCACTGCAGATAATGCATGCATTCTTTCTTTCTACAGGATGAATTTCTAGATGTGATCTACTGGTTCCGACAGATCATTGCTGTGGTCCTAGGTGTTATTTGGGGAGTGTTACCGTTGCGAGGTTTCTTGGGAATAGCTGGGTAAGTCTTGGGTATGTTCCATTTTCTTGTATCAGTTTTTTCACATAGAGACTTTGTTTCCTTTTTATGGAAAGGGCTATTACTAAGTTGACACACACACACACTTTAAGATGACTTGGGGAGGGGGGAGGAGATTACTTTGTATGGGTGAGAGAGCAAAGTGACAAAAGCAGGAAACTAGCCCCACGGTGGCACTCCTGGGTTAGGTGCAGCATTTCTCAGTTCAGCAGGCCTGGGAGCATCTTAGTTTAGACATGTTATTTTTCCAGAGACCGGACTGGGCCAGTCCATTCATTTATGGATCCAAAGTGATGTCATGCAAGAGGCTACTGCACTCCTGTTGGTAGCAGCCGTCTAGTTTTCTGTCATGACCTTTGTACCAATGGAAATTTGCAAAGTAGAGGAACTTCTGTACTTGATGACCTTATACAGGCACTGTGGCTGGGTGTCTTGGAACTTGGCTTTGACAGAAGTTATTTCAGATCCCTACTTTTTAAAAGCAGTGAAAAAGTAGGAGGTTGCGCCCTCACTTTTTACTGTGTTTCCATGGCTGGTGGCAGCACAGTTGACACCTACCCCTGGTCTTGGCTCAGCTTGTTAACAAGCGACTGAAAGCGATGAGTCCACATGCCCACCAGACTGAATTAAAACGATGTGTAGGAGTAGTCTCAAGATAGGAATTGTGGGTAAGCTACAGTGGGAAATGGACAGGCAAGCTTGTGAACTTTTCTTTTTTTTCCACACCCGGAATATAAACTATGATCCTTAACCATGGAATATCACATTGGTTGTTTTAGGGGTGATCACATCTCTTATTCCCTCACCGTAGGGTGAAAAGGGTGAAACAGATTTCAAATCCCTGTGAGTTCCTTATTTTCTCAGAAGATAATCCAAAAGGCATGTATAATCTCCTCTTCTAACTAAAAAGGTTTTTAATTTATGATACTGAGCAAAGCATTTGTCCAAGGAAGGAGTTCGAGTTTGTTATGCTTTGCCTGACTTTGACGGAGTGGACACGTGATGAGTTCTGAGTGATGATGAGGAGACAAAGGACCTGGGGTTCATAGGTCTTCCCCCGTTGGAGGAGGTATATAGATAACTCTTCAGAATGTTGGTCATCCTATTTGAGCTTTCTGTGAAAGAAAAGGCCTACGAGAAAAGTCAGAGAAAGGGGGAAGGCAGTCTGAAGACAAGAGGGAATCCCTCTTCTTCCCAAGACCACTTTTCTAGGAGAGAGTAACACGGGGTCAGACCCCTTGCTCCCATCTCATCTTGCAGGATTCCTAAGAGATTTCTCTGAAGTCACCCAATCTAGGAATAATATAGCAAAGACCAGAGTTAGTTTATTATCCTTGCCACTGTGGCAGATGAGTTAAGCTATTTAGAGATCTCTTTTTACTTTTAACTCTATAATGGATTCAAGTTCCAGCTCTGCCACTTTAAAGCTACATAATTTTGGGCTCACCTCTCTGAGCTTTCATTCTCTCATCACTGGAAAGGGGAGGACACTAAAAGTGTCCTCCTAAGACTGATGTGTGAACTAAATGAGATAACCCAAGTAAATTCCTAAATGTAGTGCTTAGTACATCATATGCACTCCATAAATGGTTCACTGCAGTCATATGATTAGCTTTACAAAGAGAGCTAAAAATGGCTATTGAAAAAAAAAAAAAAAAACCAGGAGGGGCGCCTGAGTGGCTCAGTCCTTAAGCGTCTGCCTTCGGCTCAGGTCATGATCCCAGGGTCCTAGGATCAAGCCCCACATCAGGCTCCCTGCTTCTCCCTCTCACACTCCTGCTTATGTTCCCTCTCTTGCTGTCTCTCCCTCTGTCAAATAAATAAATAAAATTTTTAAATTAATTTTTATTTATTTATTTGACAGGGCACAAGGACTGGGAGCATCAGAAGGAGAGGGAGAAGCAGGCTCCCCGCTAAGCAAGGAGCCTGACACGGGGCTCAATCCCAGGGCCCCGGAATCATGACCTGAGCCGAAGGCAGACACTTAAGTGACTGAGCCACCCAGGCACCCCAAATAAATAAAATCTTTTAAAAAAGAGGAAAGGGATGCCTGGGTGGCTCAGTTGGTTAAGCATCTACCTTTGGCTCAGGTCATGATCCCAGGGTCCTGGGATCAAGTCCCACATCAGGCTCCCTGCTCAGCAGGGAAGTCTGCTTCTCCCTCTGCCTGCTGTTCCCCCTGCTTGTTTTCTCTCTCTCTCTCTCTGACAAAAATCTTTTTTAAAAAGGAAAAAAAAAAAAACAGTAAAGGAGGTGTTTAGGAGTGAATTTGCCTTGGAGTGGCTCACCCATAGTACCACTTTCTCAGGACTGCCTGGTTTTTTTGTTTTGTTTTGTTTTGTTTTTGTTTTTAAAGATTTT
Organism: Enhydra lutris kenyoni; assembly: GCF_002288905.1. NCBI lineage: Eukaryota > Metazoa > Chordata > Mammalia > Carnivora > Mustelidae > Enhydra > Enhydra lutris. The sequence goes on along the minus strand of NW_019154090.1, from coordinate 22,226,983 downwards.
ATTCATTTATTTGACAGAGAGAGAGATCACAAGTAGGCAGAGAGGCAGGCAAGAGAGAAGGGGAAGCAGGCTCCCTGCTGAGCAGAGAGCCCGATGCGGGGCTCGATCCCAGGCTCCTGAGATCATGACCTGAGCTGAAGGCAGAGGCTCAACCCACTGAGCCACCCAGGCGCCCCAGGACTGCCTGTTTCCTGGGGTTTAGTCCCAGGCTGTCCTGCCAGAGCCAGTTTCTCTCACTCCAAACAAATCCTATCCCTCCTTTGGTTGGCACCTTTCCCCTTGCTCTTGGAAAAGGCCCAAGGACATTTATTTTTCCACACACACACCCTCTCCTCCATCTGTCTGACCCAATTGCCTGGGCTTAGGGCAAGACTGCTTTGGTGCTCAGTTCTGGTGACCCTCTCCTTGCCGCTTTCTGCCTTCACTGCCCTCTCTCTGGGCTCCACCTTGGGTTCTCTTCATTCTGGTATGGCGACAGTCAGGGCATATTAAGGTAAAACCATTTTCTCTGTTCTCATTATTTATACTTTGAGAACTGGGTGGTGGTTCTGTTCTGCTGAAGTTTTGCATCTTCCCTTCTTGCCTCTCTCTCATAGAGCCTGGCACCACGATTAATAGGTGTTCAGTGAATGCTTGTTAAAATTTTTTAAAACCCAAAATGAATTCCCACTGATCCTTAAAACAGGGTCATACCTTACTGTTATCAGTGTAGCCTCCCAGCCCTGAAATCAGAGTATTTGTTAGAGGTTCATTATTTTGTTAAAATTCTGATTGGAATTTTTAGGATAGAGTTAAAAATGGATTGGAGAGTCTCTTTAAGGTTTTTTTCCCCCAACCCCAATTCAGCACATTCATTTCTTTGTCTACACATCTGTGTAGTTCTCTCCCTCATTTATAATATAGGATTTATGCCCATCCTTAAAGCTCAGTTTGAGCTCCAGTCCTTTCCTGAGCCCTCCCCCTTGACCACCAAACATTTAAATGCCTGTGTTTCTGTGACCCTTAGAAGGTGGGGGCTGTGTTAGCTCTTTTCTCTCTGTCATCCTATATCTCCTCTTTGCTTATACTTCCCTATCTCTTATCACTAAGCAACCACTTTTACAGCCAGAGACTCTCAATGAGTCTCAGCCATTCTCCATCCCTAGCTTACTAACTGAGTCCCAGAGTGACATTTCTGAGTCCTGTTAGTAGTCTGTCGAACCACTAACAGCCTGTCCAGAATGAAACTCCACAGGGCACCTGGGTGGCTCACTCAAGTGAGCCCCCGACTCTGGATTTCAGCTCAGGTTGTGATCTCAGGGTCGTGGGATTGAGCCCTGCACTGGGCTCTGCGCTCAGCAAGGAGTCTGCTTGAGGATTCTCTCTCCCTCTCCTGCCCTTCCCGCCCCCCTGCCGACTCGCACACGCATGCATGCTCTCTCTCTCTAAAATAAATAAGCCAGTCTTTCAAAAACAAAACAAAATGAAACTCCTGACAGAGAGAGGCAGCCAGATTGGCTGAGTCCCAAGATTCTTGGCAGAAGATAAGAATGTGGCCACAACATGGCCAAGCCAAGGACTGGATTTTGTGTGAAATCCAAGAAAAACCTTCTGTTCTTCCTGACTCCCTGCCTGTTAACTGGAACTATTATACTCCCGGGCCCTTAGGCTTGAAGCCTTTGGGTTTCTTGACTCTCCATCCAGCCATTTTCCCAGTCCCTGTCCTCAAGCTTTATTTCTGCTCATGTCCTAAAACATGGTACAAGTCTAAATCAGTCTCCCAGCTCCTGTTCTCCCAACTCATGAGAAAGCCCATACTCTAACTACTCACAAAGTAGACTTCTGGATGCCTGGCAGGCGCAGCCAGTAGAGCATGCGAATCTTGATCTCATGGTTGGGGGTTCGAGCCCCTGTTGGGTGTGGAGACTACTTAAAATCTTTAAAATGAAAACGAAAAAACTGGACTTCTGACATATGTATAGTCTGTCTCGTGCTCAAACAGCCTCAGGGTCTGCCCCCTAATACTGACTGACACTCTTCAACAGCATTGTACGGCCCTGCCCCATACCAGCCCACACTTCATCCATTAGGAGGAACCAGTTCTTTGCATTTTTCCACCCCAGCCTTCAGGAGCAGTGTGACCTAAGACATACAGTCCCCCAATAGATCAGATCCTGTGACTTGGAAGATCATAAAGTGTTGGTCTGTTCATAAAAATTACCTTTACATGGTGACTATATGAAGAGATAAGTAGATCAGGATGATAATGTTACACCTCACTGCATTCTAAATGCTTTATTAGTTAAATAATACAAGATGGGGAATCAGAGACTTTCCTGGAGGTGCTCACAAACCTTTGGTTTCAGTTCCCTGCTCACTCTGTTTTTGGCCTCCTCCTAACCAATAGCTGAGGGACAGCAGTGTTCACCATTGCATCAGGTGCGTAGCCAACAGTGCATATCCAGACACTGTCTCCCAGTGGGAATGGATGCAGGAGCTGCTTTAGTGTGCTTGCTCATTCCACTAGGCCAGGAAGTAGCAGCCTAACATGTATCTGTCCCGTAGCCACCGCACCCCAGTGGGAGCTATTTGGAAGCCCATGTCCAGTACTAGTCCTATTTGGGATGGTTCAGCTACCATGTTGTCTTACTGTGAGAGGGCCTGGAGAAATTTTATGTGCTTTTAAATTTAAATTTTTTTTTGCTGGGCATCTAAAAAAAAGTTGCTCTTTCTGTCTCTAGCTCAGCCACTGGGCAGTTCCATTGAGGGTCTAGGTCCGTGTATTTTTTCACTTGCCCCCATCATGCAACTACTTAACTGCAACCGTGAGTGTCTTGGTAAGACTGGACTGTGGTCATGGGAGTTCTGAGTCTTCTGAGCTCATAGTTTGTGTTCGGTGCTTGTCTTCCCTCCAGATTCTGCCTGATCAATGCAGGAGTCCTGTATCTCTACTTCAGCAACTACCTACAGATAGATGAGGAAGAATATGGTGGCACATGGGAGCTCACAAAAGAGGGGTTTATGACATCTTTTGCCTTGTTCATGGTATGTATAGCTGACAGTTATAATAGTAAATCCTCTTGTTTCTCCAGCGGAGCACACTGATTGGGTTACACTGTGTGATCGGGGTGCCATTTTTCAAAAGGCTCCAGGGATTGGAGGGCATTTCCTCCATCAAGTCCTGTTGTCCCAAAGGATGTGGTACGGTACACTGCAGTCTCCCTGTTGGTATCCACACCCAGGGCCTGTCATCAGCTTCTACATCTGATTCTCAAATCTGGCTGCATAGTAGAAATTGGGAAACATTTAAAAATAGGTTTATGGCATTCATAATAGCTGAAAAAGCATAAGCAACCACTACCTGGTCAGTAGATAAATAAGATGTTGTATAGCCATATGGTATTCAACCGTAAAGAGGAATAAAGTACTGGTAGGGATTACAACTTTGAATTTTTAAAACATTATGCTTAGTGAAAGAAGCTAGACACAAAAAAAGGTTACGTGATTCCATTTACATGTAAAATGTCCAGAATAGGCAAATCCACACAAATAAAAAGTTGATTAGTGGTTGCCAGTGGCTGGGGTGGGGGTGGGTGTGTGTGAGGAAATGGGAAGAAACTGAAGATGATGCAAATGTCCCAGAATCAGTTAGTGACCTTTGCACAAGTTTGTGAATATACTAAAAACTCTGTATTGTGTGTGCATGTGTGTGTGTATATATATATATATATACATATATATATATATATATTTATTATATACTTTAAAAGGTGAACTTTATGAAATGTGAATTATATCTCAAAAGTTAATTTTTAAGAAATTATAGACCCTAGCTCAAATCAGTAAAATCAAAATGGCTGGGTGAGGGTGCCTGGGCATACATACTAAAGGTCCCGGGAGATCGCCGTGAATAGCCGGTTTTGAGAACCTGTGCTTTTGTCTGATGTGAAGCTGACAAGCTGACAGGATATGTCGGTGGTTTCTTTTCCACGTTTGTTGTTAATCCTGATACTTTACCCATATCGTTTCCACATCTATAACTCTACCCCAAGTGCTGCAGTCACTATTTGGTTGAGAGGGAAGCTTGTCTGTGGTCCCTTTGGGAGCACTGGTGGGTGACCCTGGGCTCTGTTAGACACAGCTTGATTTCAGTGAAATTGTTTAGGCCTCCAGTCCAGTTGCACTGAATAGCCCTTGGAAGCCCACCGTGCATACATTGTTTGACATATTTCTCTTGTGGAATAGGGGCCTGTGTTGACCCAGGGGATCTATGACCATTGCTTGTCTTCTCTCTAGGTTATTTGGATCATTTTTTACACTGCCATCCACTATGACTGATGGTGTACAGACCCCACCTGCTCTCTGTCCGGTCCAAAGGACCGTCATAGTTACAGCACAGAAACATGATTGTAGGGACACCCCAGCCACATGGAACCTGGAAGACCCGTGTTTCCTGGACCGAGAATCAGTGTGTTGGGCATCAGTGTTTTCTGCAAGGGTTGTGATCTGAAACTTTTTAAAGAACCAACCGCCTTTTGGAGAAGCATTTCTGAATTGTCCATCACCAACCATTTCTTCTTGGATATCATCATGAAACACCTGTTTGCTGATGGGAGCTGTCGTTTAATTTGATGCACCTCTGGATCCGGATGAAACATTAAATAGTCTTCCTCACTTCTCCATCAGGTGTACAGTTTTTAAACTATCAGCGGCATTTCAAGTTTTCTGAAAACAGTGTGGCAGTATGTGCGTGGTCATTAGCACAGTGTAAGCATCATCTAATAACAGTTTCCATTGTAGAATGTTTTCGGGTACTTGAATAAATCAAATCTTTAATTGAAAATCTGTTGATGATCCCTGTTAAAGCTTTTCTTTTTTTTTTAAGTTTTTTTTTTTTTTTAAAGATTTTATTTATTTATTTGACAGGGACAGATCACAAGTAGGTAGAGAGAGAGAGAGGGAAGCAGGCTCCCCGCTGAGCAGAGAGCCCGATGCGGGATTCGATCCCAGGACCCTGAGATCACGACCTGAGCCGAAGGCAGCGGCTCAACCCACTGAGCCACCCAGGCGCCCCATCTGTTAAAGCTTTTCCCACCTCACCTCTACCCTCAGACCCCTGCCCTCCAACCTCATCCTTCACCTCCTCTCCCTGTTCCTGTAGCAGCTCCAGCTAGGCCTCTCTTTCCTTAATGGGCAGCAGAGAAATCAAGGGCTAGAGTTGGTGTAGGCTGTGGCCTTGGCTTTGTGGAGAGAAGCTTAGTGACTTCTGATGCCCCTGCCTGGTGCTGAGAGACGTGACTGACCTCACCGCACTGTGCTAGACCCAGAAGGTGCCATTTTGTGTTTGGCCACAAGGTGGCAGGGCCACTGTAGCCAGGAAAGGTTAGGCAGGTTCACATGATAAGCCACAAAATGAAATAGAGATCTTGGGAGTTATGACTGTCCAGAGAAGAGGCCTGATGGGGCTGTTTGAGAACCTGGACTGTCAGGGGTCCCCTTTGCTCTGAGGTCCAGGTAGAAGCTGGACATCCCGGGTTCTGTTGCTGTGGGAAGACATCCATCCCATCTGCTTTCCTATCCCTTCTAGCTATAGTCCTACCTTCCAAAGTGTGGTATTCTGAGTGAGACTTGTAAATTTTCTTTAAATGATTTTTTTTTTCTTCTTGATACTAATGGTGGCTTCTACCTAGTGGGTGGAGCTGTGGGGGGTTTTGAAGGGGAGGAAATAGGCAGATTTCCATCTTCCTCCCCTCCAATAGGGGAGGAAGATGGAAATCCCAACTCAGGTCAAACTGGGTCAAACCCCAGAGGTTTCGTCTCTTTGGAGCCCTGTCCCTGTCCTCAGCTGCTCTGCACTTGAATCAGAGGTTGCAGATGGATTTGTGACACTGGGAGGGGTTAAGTGACTTCTTAGGGCCGAGAGAGAAAGGAGCGCAGGATGCAAGTGGGACCCTGAATTTGCCTCTAGAGTGCTCGAGCTGAGCTGAGCTGGGCGTCTAGGTGTTGTAGCGTTGGATCCCCTTTTGGCCTCTGCTTTGGGCCATGGCGCCGTCCGAGGAGCTGTCATCAGGCTGATGTAAGAGCTGACGGCCTCCCGGAGCCCCTCACTGAGGAGAGGGTACTCCCCTAGGGTAGGTGCTTCAGAGAACAGGAGGGAGCTGTGGAGAGGGAAAGAGAGTTGGGTCAAGGAGCCCCATCCTGCACCCTGCTCTCACCACACAGTTCAAGTTCGTACCACCTGAAAACTCCCAGTGGCTCCCCATTCTCTCAGCCAAAACCTCAGCTTGACTTTTCCATTCTGGACTGGTGCTTTCTGTTCCACCCCATCTTGTCTGACACTTCCCTCCTGGCCATCCTCGGCATCTGGGCATGCCTTCTATCCACTTCCTCTTTCTCCTTCCTGCCGGTCCCGGGACAGTCCTGCTGAGCCTGGGTCGGTCTCTATGAGATCAGTCAGTACTCACCAGCTTGCCGGTGTCCCCGAAGGTGACAGGCTCATTCGGGTTTGTGGGTTCCCGGGTTGGGTCCCTCTATCTCCTTTGTTCTGCCTTCATGTTCCAGGGGTCCCCTTACCTGTCCAGCTCTTTCCAATTGAGTGGCGCTCTCTGCACAGTCACAGGTCGGGGTATGGACTTGCCAGGCTGTGGGCCAGCCCTCCGCAGGGTACAGGGTTCCTTGAGGAGGCAGCAGATGTCATCTGCCAACTCTGAAGAAAGAGTTCCAGACCCTTGACATGGCTGACTCCAGCCCCGCTTTCCTCCCTAACAACCCCCTCCCTCACCCTGACAGCCTTCCGCATTTGGCATGTGGAGGCATGTTCAAAAAAGAATGACGGGGCCACCTGGCTCGTTCAGTGAATAGAGACTCATGATCTTAGGGTCCTGAGTTCAGGCCCCAGGTGTAGAGATTACATTTTTTAAAAAAAGTGACAGGACACAAGCCTCAAGCTGTTGATCTAGGGGCTGAGATGCAATCAGGTCATTCTAGGCTAAGTTTCGAAGATTGAATTGGCTGTGGTTTTGGGTAGGTTGATGGTACTCTTTGAGAATACCAGTTTCTGGTTAGGAAAGTGCTTTGGGAAGAAGAAAGCTAGAGAATACTTCATCTCTATGTGTTCTGTCCGTATCTACTGCACAGACCCACCCTCTAGAAAACCCCTGATCAGTTTTCCCAGGCGTGGGCTTTCCTCTCTGCCCGCTTTGACACTGCCATCGTGGCTACCTGCTCCAGTCCCTATAACAGGACAAGCACCAGGAAATGCCGAGAGTCAACTAAATTGCACAACAGCAACAGCTCTGGACCTAGTTCCTGTGGAGAGAACTGTGCCTACCATTGAGGTCTTGGACTCAGAACCACAGTGTAGGTGAGGCACTGGCCCATGTTCACATGGGAGGACTTTATGGCTCTGTCAGGGCATGGGATGAAGACAGAGGTCCTGGCCTACGTTCTTGGCACATTGGTATGGAGATGCAGAGGTCCCTCTTCTGCCTGTCTGGATATTCTCCAGCAAGTGAAGTGTCCAGGAGTACAACTGTCTGCCCCCCACACCCCACGTCCCAGTCTAATGGAAGCAGGAAATGGCCATACCAGAATAGTGATCCACTAGGGCCTGGAGTGATGGGAAGGTGAGGCGTGGTGAGATATACAGCCAGCCATTATCAAGGCGATGGATCCTGTAGTGTCTGATCCGGTCCCACGATGCAGGGCGGCTAAGGCGGACTGACAGGGAGTAACAACCTGAGGAGGAAAGGGTATGGGGCAGGACTAAGGCCCTGCTGGGACCCACCCCCAACCCAAGTTGGGAGAAGAAAGACATGTGATGGTCACCAGGCCCAGACAGAAGGGAAGTAGATAGGGGAGGGATGAAGACTTGCTCTCTTGGCCATCAGTGCCCACACATTCTTAATCGATAGGACTCGTGAGGATGAAACGAGATCATTCACACAGTACGCAGGACAGGGCTGGGCACAGTTTACGTGAATATTAAATGGTGGCTATTATTATAGACTCAAGTGGCCAGAAGTGTTAGAATGTGAAAACTTGGGGCGCCTGGGTGGCTCAGTGGGTTAAGCCGCTGCCTTCGGCTCAGGTCA
>NW_019154090.1:22165563-22213911 GCF_002288905.1 Enhydra lutris kenyoni | reverse complement strand
AGGTCATGATCCCGGGGTCCTGGGATCGAGCCCCGCATCGGGCTCTCTGCTCAGTAGGGAGCCTGCTTCCTCCTCTCTCTCTGCCTGCCTCTCTGCCTATTGTGATCTCTGTCTGTCAAATAAATAAATAAAAAATCTTTAAAAAAAAAAAAAAAAAAGATTTATTTATTTTAGGGGCACCTGGGTGGCTTAGTAGTTTACTGTCTGCCTTTGGCTCAGGTCATATTCCCAGGGTCCTGGGATCGAGCCCCACATCAGGCTCCATGCTCAGCAGGAAGCCTGCTTTCTTCCTCTCCCACTCCCTCTGCTTGTGTTCCCTCCCTCACTGTGTCTCTGTCAAATAAATAAACAAAATCTTTAAACAAAAAAAAAAGATTTATTTATTTTAGAGAGGGAGGCAGGAGGGGCAGAGGGAGAGGAAGAATCTCAAGCAAACTCCCGGATGAGCGTGAAGCACAACGTGGGACTCGATCTCATGACACTCACATCATGACCTGAGCTGAAACCAAGGGTCAAATGCTCAACCAACAGCCACCTAGGCATCCCTGGGCACCCCTTTTATTAACAGTCACTTTTTAAGAAATATATATATTTTCAGGGGCACCTGGGTGGCTCAGTCGTTAAGTATCGGCCTTTGGCTCAGGTTGTGGTTCCAGGGTCCTGGGATCGAGCCCCGAATTGGGTTCCTTGCTCAGCAGGAAGCCTGCTTCTCCCTCTCCCACCACCCCCTGCTTGTGTTCCCCCTCTTGCTGTCTCTCTCTCTCTCTCTGTCAAATAAATAAATATTTTAAAAAGAGTTTATGTAAAATTGGTGTTTTTGTCTTCTTCAAATTTTTTTTAAAGATTTTATTTACTTGAGAAAGCACAAGTGGGGGAGGAGGGGCAGAGGGAGAGGGAGAAGCAGACTCCCTGCTGAGCAGGGAGCCCAGTGTGGGACTTGATCCCAGGACCCTGGGATCATGACCTGAGCCAAAGGCAGACACTTAACCAACAGAGTCACCCCGAAACCCCTCATTAAATGTTTGATAGAACTAACTAGCAAAGCAATCTGGACCCAGGGTCTTCTTTGCAGGAAGTTTTAAAATTATGAATTCTATTTAGGTAATAGATATAGGGCTATTCAAATTTCTATTTTTTATATCAGTTTTGGTGATTTCTGTCTTTTAAGGAATTTGTCCATTTCATCCAAGTTGTAGAATTTACTGGAATAAAGTTGCTCATCATATGCCCTTATTATTCATTTAATGTGTGTAGGATCTATAGTGATGTCCCTCTTCATTCCTTATATTGGTAATTTATTGTTTATTTCTTAATCAGTTTTGTTTAGCCACCCAGGCATCCCAAGATTTATCATTTTTTTGAAGTAATCTCTATGCCCAACGGGGGGCTTGAATTCATGGCCCTGAGATCAAGAGTCACATGCTCTACAAACTGAGCCAGCCAAGCAGCCATGAGGTTTATCAATTTTATCAATCTTTTGGGATAATTGACTTTTCTCTATTGGTTTTTTTTTTAAGATTTTATTTATTTATTTGACAGAGATTGAAAGATCATAAGCAAGGAGAGCGGTAGGCAGGAGAGAGAGAAGCAGACTTCCTGCAGAGCAGAGAGCCCAATGCAGGGCTTGATCCCAGCACTTGGATCATGACGCAAGCCAAAGGCAGATGCCCAACCAACTGAGCCACCCAGGCGCCCCTATTGTTTTTTTTTTTTTATTTCATTTACTTTTGCTTTAATCTTTATTTCATCCCTTCCATCTAAATTTATTTTTCTCTTTCTAGCTTTTCTTTTTTAAGATTTTATTTATTTGTGACAGAGAGAGATGGTGAGAGAGGGAACACAAGCACGGGGGAGCTGGAGAGGGAGGAACAGGCTCCCCACTGAGCTGGGAGCCTAATACAGGGCTCGATCCCAGGCTGCTGGGATCATGACCTAAGCCGGAGGCAGACACCTAAGGACTAAGCCACCCAGATGGCCCTCTTTCTAGCTTCTTTTTTTTTTTTTTAAAGATTTTATTTATTTATTTGACAGACAGAGATCACAAGTATGCAGAGAGGCAGGCAGAGAGAGGAGGAAGCAGGCTCCCCGCCGAGGAGAGAGCCCGATTCAGGGCTTGATCCCAGGACCCTGAGATCATGACCTGAGCCGAAGGCAGAGGCTTTAACCCACTGAGCCACCCAGGCGCCCCTCTTTCTAGCTTCTTAAGGTAGAAACTTTATTTTATAAAGTTTCTTTTCTTCTTTCTTTCTTTTCTTGAAATGTAAGCATTTAAAGCTACAAATGGGGCCTCCTGGCTGGCTCAGTCAGTAGTCCACATAACTCTCAATCGAGTTCAAACTCCACATTGGTCATAGAGATTACTTTAAAAAAATAAATAAGTAAAGCTACAAATGTAACTTTATTGATTTAGTTGAGCTCACACATTTTTGTATTTTCATTTTTTTTTCAACTATTTCTTTTTTTTTTTAAAGATTTTATTTATTTATTTGACACAGAGAGAGATCACAAGTAGGCAGAGAGGCCACAAGTAGGCAGAGAGGCAGGCAGAGAGAGAAGGGGAAGCAGGCTCCCTGCTGAGCAGAGAGGCCGATGTGGGGCTCGATCCCAGGACCCTGAGACCATGACCTGAGCCGAAGGCAGAGGCTTTAACCCACTGAGCCACCGAGGAACCCCTGTATTTTCATTTTTTAACTAAAAATATTTTCTAAAGGGACTACTGGGGCCCCTTAGACATTCTCTAACAATGGGAACATGCTCAGTAGGGAGTCTGCTTCTCCCTCTCCCTCAGCCGCTCTCCTTGCTTATGCTCTCTCACTCTCTCTCTGTCAAATAAATAAAAAATATTTTAAAAGATTTTATTTATTTATTTGACAGAGAGAGTACAAACAGGAGGAGCAACAAGAAGAGGGAGAGGCAAGCTCCCCACTGAGCAGGGCACCGGACGCAGGGCTCGATCCCAGAACCTTGGGACCATGACCCGAGCAGAAGGCAGATGCTTAACGGACTGAGCCACCCAGGTGCCCCCAAATAAATAAAATCATAAAAAGAAAAAAGGAACATCAAAAAAAAGGAGGGAGGGCACCTGGGTGGCTCAGTGGGTTGAGCCTCTGCCTTTGGCTCGGGTCATGATCCCAGTGTCCTGGGATTGAGCCCCACATCGGGCTCTCTGCTCGGCGGGGAGCCTGCTTCCCTTCCTCTCTCTCTGCCTGCCTCTCTGCCTACTTGTGATCTCTGTCTGTCAAATAAATAAATAAAAGCTTGGAAAAAAAAGGAACATCAATGTAATTCACTATATAAATAAAGGAGGAAAAACCATGATCACCTGAAGAAATGTAGAAAAATCATTTGACAAAATTCAATACTCATCCTGATAAAAAACAACAACCACAAAACTACAAATAGAAGGTGGAATAGTTTCCTACTGCTGCTATAACAAATTACCACAAATTCAGTGTCTCAAAATAACATGAATCTATTATCTTATCATTCTGGAGATCATAAAACTGAAATGGATTTCACTGAACTAAAATCAAGGTATCAGCAAGCTTGTGTTTCTTCTGTGAGCCCTAGAGGATAATCCATTTTTTGCTTTTCCAATTCCTAGAAGCCACCTACATCCCTTAGCTCATGGCCCTTTCTCCATCTTTAAAGCCAACAGCATAACATTCATCTCAATTTCTCTTTCAAACACTGATCTTCCTGCCTCTCTCTTATAAAGACCCTTGGGATTTCATTGGGCTTATCTGAATAATCCATGACAATCCCCCCATCTCAGAATCCTCAACTTAGTCACATCTACAAACTCCCTTTTACAATGAAAGGTAATATATTCACCAGTTCCAGAGATTAGGACCAAGACATCTTGGGGTTGGGGGGCTATTATTCTGCCTACCACAGAAGACTACTTTCAACCTGACATAGAGTATCTGTGAAACATCTATAGTTAATATCTAATATAGTTAATAATATCATACTTAATAAGAAAGACTGAATTTTTCCTCCCAACGTTGGGAACAAAGAACAAGAATATTCTAACCACTTTATTCATTGTACTAGAGGTCCTAGTCAGTACAATAAGGCAAGAAAAAGAGATTAAAGGCATATAGGTTGGAAAATAAGCAAATTGTATTTACAGATAATGTGATTACATATGTAGAAAATCCTAAGTAATCTCTAAAAACCTACTAGGATTAATAAGTGAATTTAGCAAGGCTACAGTATATAAAATCAATATACATTGGGAAGTTTGGAGTAGGATTCCTGCTTCCTTTTCCTTGTTCTCTCCCTGACTCTGATGGCTCCTTGACTTTTTTACCTTTAAGAAGAATCTCTACTTGGGTGCCTGGGTAGCTCAGACAGTAGTAAAGTATACGAGTTTTGATCTCAGGGTTGTGAGTTTGACCCCCACGTTAGGTATAGAGATTACTTAAAATCTTAATTAAAAAAAGTCTCGGGGTGCCTGGGTGGCTCAGTGGGTTAAGCCTCTGCCTTCAGCTTAGGTCATGATCCCAGGGTCTTGGGATCAAGCCCCACATCGGGGTCTCTGCTCAGCGGGGAGCCTGCTTCCTCCTTTCTCTGCCTGCCTCTCTGCCTACTTGTGATCTCTGTCTGTCAAATAAATAAATAAAATCTTCAAAAAAAAAAAAGTCTCGGGGCGCCTGGGTGGCTCAGCCGGTTAAGCCTCTGCCTTCGGCTCAGGTCACAATTCCAGGGTTCTGGGATCAAGCCCCACATCAGGCTCTCTGCTCAGCAGGGAGCCTGCTTCCTCCTCTCTCTCTGCCTGTCTCTCTGCCTACTTGTGATCTGTCTGTTAAATAAATAAAATCTTTAAAAAAAAAAAAGTCTCTTCTAGCTGAGCTGTGGCTCTGAAATAGCTCTGTGATTGGGAAAGAGCTAATGTATTTGAAAATAAGCCCTGAAGGCCAACCAAGCCAGCTGAACTAAGTGACTAAGTCCTCATATCCCCTGCGTGGTTCTGCAGCCACCCCATGCTGCTCACTGTCTCCACAGTTGCTGAAACTGGGAAGGGTACCACACTGAGTATCTAGCTGGTAGGCTCAGGGATAACAAGCTCCATGAACCCCATGTGGGGTTGACAACCCCACTGTGGAGACAGGTCACCTACCAATGCCATCTGTGACCAGCCTTGGGCTGGTATCCCGAGTTCCTTCTCACTGCTCCATCCAGTCCCAAATACCTCTGCTCTCTCCCAGTGCCAGGACATCTCCACTTTAACTCAGACTCCCTGGGTTCAAATCCCACAAACAACCACATGTTAGAACACCCCTGTTGCCCCAAGCTTACTATCTGTGTCTCTAGGCACATTATTTGACTTCTCAGATCTGTTTCTTCATCTGTAAGGGGAGATAACAATTCTCACCATGTCACCAGATCAGCTCAAGGATTCAAGTGGTGAAGCAAGGGAAAGCATTTAGGAACGTCTGGCATGCAGCAAGCACCCAATAACCTGTATCAGGCCTATAGTCCTTTGCTCACACTGTTCCTTTCGTAGGGAAGACCCTTCCGCCTGAGTAACCACCAGTCTTCCCTTCACAACTCAGTTCTGCTCAACCTCCTTCTAGAAGACCTTCCCTGCAGGAGAGAAGGTCCAGCTCTAAGCTTGCCCAGGCAGCAGTGCTTCTGTGGCACCAAGAGTCTTGCTCTGCCATCGCCTGTCCCTCAGCCCTATCCCTCACCCCAGAACACACATAACCAACCGTGAGCCTCCTGAAGGATGGTTCTGATGTATCCTTCCTCCATCTGCCCATCTCAGAAAACAGCAGTGCTGTGCATCTATTACTAAGCTCTAATCCTGGAGTCAGGCTCACAGCTTCCCTTTTCTCCCACCTCACATACCGCCTGACAGCAAACCCTACTGGCTATATTCAGAATATATCCAGAATCCGACCACTCTCACTCGGCAGAACCTACAACAACGTCCCAAGTGGCTTCCCGTTTCCTCCTCATCACCCCAACCCCAAATCCTCTCTTTGAAGCAGTGGAGGGATCAGTTCAGGTCACTCCCCTGCTGAGAGCCAAAGTCCCCACCCCGACCTGACTCCCAACGACCTCGGATTGCTGACTCCCAGCACACCTGTCCCTGCTGAGGATGCATCTACTGCAGGCCTTTGTACACTTGCACATGTCCCGTATGTCCCGTGACCCTGCTCCTCTTAGGCAGCTTTTTTTTTTTTTTTTTTTGCCTCCAATTCCATTTTAATTTTTTTTTCTTTTTATGTCTTTCCTTAAATATACAGTCCATCACCTTGGCTCAGTGCATGTCACCAAAAATTCTCCAGGGATTTCATGGTTTGGACCTCGGTGGCGTGGCTGGCCCAGGACTATCCATACAGGGAGGCCTGCACCTCTGACAGTCGGTTACAGCTCGGTGTGCTCATCCTCTGTGCTTTGTGGTACATATCTGTATCACCGAAGTAGCGGGCCCGGTATAGCAAGACTTCCTTCTGCTGCTTCTCCTTCCAGCAGTTGTTTCGGAGGTTGGCGATATAATCGTCTTCCATGTTCCATTCAACTGTTTTGAGGCTGGAGCCTGTGTACTCCTTAGAGAAGGTGTCTGCCACGTAGTAGACGACATTCAGGTGGTCAGTGACTCGCCTGTGGACGTGGCCCACCGACGGCCTTGGGCTCAGGCTGTATGGGGGGCTGGAGACCATGAGCTGGCTGAGAGCTGACACGAGGATCAGGATGAGGGTAGGCATCAGTTGAACAAACACCCCTAGCCTGCCGTCACCCTGGTTCTTCCTGCGGTCCTGCCTTTGTTGGTAGGTATAGCGCATGCGGCCGTTGCTGTAGACGTGGACATTACTAGACGGGAAGCCACTGCCAAAGAACATGTTGAAGAGGTCCTCGGGGGAGATGTCAGCCTCAAAGCCACGGTAGAAGTCCCCATGCCCATGGCCATGCCAGGCTGCCTGGCTCTTGTCGTCACCGAACTGGTCATACTGCTTCCTTTTCTCTGGGTTACTAAGTACCGCATATGCTGTGCCAATGGCTTTGAAAGCTTCAGTGGCACCCGGTGCGTGGTTCTTGTCTGGGTGGAACTTGAGGGCCAGCTTGCGGTAGGCCTTCTTTAGGTCCTCATCGGAGGCCCCTCTGCTCACCCCCAGGATCTCATAGTAATCTTTACACTTCTTGACCCTTTTCACTGCTGCTACTTGCTCTGCTGTGTAGCCTTTGGTGCTCTCTCCTCCTCCAGCTTCTCCGTTGGCCGAGGGGGCATCGGCCCCACCTGGTTTCCTGTGGGTCGTGTCTGTGGGCTGGGGATGGTCACCGGCAGACTGCAGTTTCTGGTTGAGGGACTCGATCAGGGCGCAAACTCGCGGCGTCGGGTACAGCCGCTGAGCCTTCTCCAGGAAGCGGAGCGCCCGGTCGGGCTGGTTGCTCTGGATGGCCTTAAGGGCGATGCTAATACAGCGCTCGGCTTCATCCTTGTTGGATTCCATGGCAGAACCAGAGCGTGGAACCAGGGAGGGGGAGCCTTAGGCAGCTTTCTTGTTTCCATGTGGCACTTACCATGATCAGACACGTCCTTATTTATGTGTTTGCTGTCCATTTTGCCAATTGGTTTGTGGACAAGGATTTTGCTTTTTATATCATTGAATCCCCACTGCTTACAACAATAGTAGGCACAGAGTCACCACACAAGAGCCATTTGTTGAATGAATGAATGAATGAATGAATGAATGAATCTCTGGGATAAATGCCAGACAGAGCCGTGATTACAAGCAGTTTGGAGGAGTGTTTTACTATTTGCATGCCTCCCCCATCTGTGAACACGTAGTACTGGGGAAAAGTCTTCCCCAGCTCTTCATCCTCTCCCCTCCCCCATTGTCTTTTCATGCACTCATTCCCTCATTCATTATTCAGTATACATCCCTTGAGCACTGGCTACGTGCCCTGCACAAGGCCCGACAGACATAATTAGATCTTTGTACTCTGGGAAGGAAGTGCTGTCCTGCCCGTACTTCCCACACTGGAATTTTCCTTTACGGTCCCCATTTCAAATATTTAGCTCTTGTGCTCTTAAACCACATACCCCAGTTTTTTTGGTTTTGTTTTTTCTTTTAAGAACTAAGTTTACAGTAGCTACAAAAGTGGTCTGAGAGCAAAGGGTGGCAAATAGCCTGGGGAAATAACATTGAAATGGGTCATGAAGGGTGAGTATGAGTTCAAGTGGAAGAATGGAGGATACGTCTTTCCAGGATTGAGGGAGGAGCGTGTGCAAGGATGCAGCTGTGGAAAGAAGAAGTTGGTTATTCACAGAATGTTCTGGTGGGCAGTGAGCCAGAAGAGAGGCTGCGGGAAGGAATGGTAGGAGCTGTGGCTGGGTACAGGGGTTGGAGGGAGACACACTGGGGAAAAGGCATGGAAGGTACAATATCTTGGATTCCAGAAAGTTCCAGCTCCATAGCCTATGTCACATCTTAGCCTGCAGGGACCTCTGGGGCGAGGCACCATGTTTCCCCTGGTGTTCTAATGATGATACCAGGAGGTGGGGTGGGGTCCACAGTGGTATGAAGGATTGGATTAGAAGCTGTATGTGGGAGATGGGCCTAGCAGGACCCTCCTGACCTTCCTCTGCTAAGGCCTCTGAGAAGCTGATAGCCTTGGACCTTCCACTGTCTGCGTCCTGAGGACAAGAGCCATGACTTAGCAGGCCTGACTCAGAAGAAATGCTCAACAAGTGCTTCCAAGATGACAGAATGGACAGAAGTGAACCCCCCCCCATGGTGGGAAGCATGGCTTGATCATCAGTTTTCCTTAAAGCACCCACCAAAGAAGAGAGACGCAGTAGGACAGCGGGGAGGTGAGGGGGTAATGCTGTGGAGGACTTGGCCTTGCTGCTGACCTTTGGAGCAATTCTATGACCTCCACAAAGTCGTCAGTGTCCCTTCACAGACCAAGGTTTGGGGTCTGATACAGACTCTGCCATGACTTCCCCCAGGTTTAGGACATAAATAGGTATGCCAGAGGGACCCTAGGGAAGATAGAGAGGTCTTCCCCTCCCTGGCAACTCTGAGTAGGGTTCTTGGGAGCTCACAGGCCCCAGGCCTTCCTCCTCAGTCTACACACAGACTCAAACTCCCCAGCAGAATTCCCTTCCCAGAGGTATATTTGGACATCGGTGAAAAGAAAAGGTGATTCTGATACCATTCACTCAATCACTAATTAATTAGTATTACATATAACAAGGTGCATTATGTAACTGTAAAAAAAAAATTGTCTCTTACTACTTAATTCTGGTTTCCCTAGAATGGAACTGTGTTTTCAAACATAAAAGAACATAAGAACCATCCAGAGACCTTGTGAAGGAAGCAGATTTCTGACCTCTGAGCCCAGTAAATAGTCATATTTGAAGGGACCCAAGAATCTTTCCCTGACAATTCTGAGTCTGAGAACTAGTTTGAGAACTAGTGTTCTATGATGTTACCCAGGTCCCATAGAGCTGCAGTGCCAAACATTTTTTTTTTTTTTTTTAATGTAGGTTCCACAACCAGCATGGAGTCCAACACTAGGCTTGAACTCATGACCCTGAGATCAAGACCCGAGCTGAGATCAAGAGTCAGATGCCTAACAAACTAAGCCACCCAGGCGCCACCAAACTTTTTTTGGCTACAAACCACAGTATGAAATTTTACACTGCGACCTAGGACACACTTAAAATTACCTAAGTCATGTGCACCCGGCTGATTCAGTCAGTTAAGTGCCCCACTCTTGATTTTGGCTCAGGTCATGATCTCAGCGTCGTGGATCAAGACCTGCGTTGGACTCTGTGCTGAGTGGGAAGTCTGAGGATTCTCTCTCTCCCTCTGCCCCTCCCCACTCTGGTACACACTCTCACTCGATCTGTAAAATAAATAATCTTTAAAAATAATTAGGGGCACCTGGGTGGCTCAGTCAGTTAAGCATCTGACTCTTGGTTTCTGTTCAGGTCATGATCTCAGGGTTGTGAGATTGAACCGCTTGTTGTGCTTTGCTTGAGATTCTTTCCCTCCCCCTCTGCACCTCCCCCTGCTCATGCTCTTTCTCTAAAATACACAAAATCTTAAAAAAAAAAACACAAAACCTCATTGTTAAAATAAATACAATCTTTTAAAAATTACCTAAAACAAAAATAGGATGAAACAATATTCTTCCCAACCCCAGTAATGCACCTGGAATGTTCTGCGCTTCAAACGCTCCCTGGTCCAGATCCACTAAATGAAGGGGTCGCAACCCTGGCTGCATATCAGAATCACCAAGGGAACTTTTATATCTTCTAGGGCCAAGCTCACAGCCCTGACCAATTAAATCGGAAACTCAGGGGTGCCTGGGTGGCTCAGTCAGTTAAGTATCTGACTCTTATTTTTTTTTTTAAAGATTTTATTTATTCATTTGACAGAGAGAGTACAAGCAGGGGAAGGGGAGAGGGAGAAGCTGAACAAGGAACTCCCTGCTGAACAAGGAGAATGATGCGGGACTGTATCCCAGGACCCCGGGACCATGACCTGAACCAAAGGCAGATGCCCAACCGAATAAGCCACCCACGCGGCCCAAGCATCTGACTCTTGGTCTTGGCTCAGGTCTTGATCTTGATCTGGGTTGTGGATTAGAGCCCCATGAGGATTGTGGGTTCAAGCCCCAGAAACTCTGGGAGTTGGGTGCAGGCATTAGTAATTTATAAAGCTCCCCAGATGATTCCAACTTGAAGCCAAGGTCTAGATGGGCATTTTTTTTTTTTAAAGTAATCTCTGCCCAACATGGCACTCAAACTCACAACCACAAAATCAGGAGTCACATGCTCTACCAACTGAGCCACCCAGATGCCCCCAGATCAGTGGTTCTTAAAGTGTGGTCCCCACGGCAGCAGCAGCATAAGCTGCAAACTTGTTTGAAACGTAAATTCTCAGGCCCTGCCCAAGACCCACCAAATAAGAAATCTGGGTGTGTGGCCAGTTCTTTGTTTTAAGCCCTCTGGGTGATTCTGATGGCCACCCGGATTTGAGACCCACTGCTCTATAACCACTGAACCAAACTGATGCGGGTTTTAACCTGCAGCTTGACAAATACTGTCCTAAAAGAAGACTCAGATGAGAGATTAGAAGTTAGTACTGGGGAAGCTATTTCCTTTCCTGCAGAACTGACAAATCTCTTCCTTTTGTGATAATGAGAGCTGCATTCTGATCGACCCCCTTTTGGGGTTGGCTATGGGGAAGCTCAGAGTCAAATCTATTCTTAATCCCAGCAATCATGTGTATGTTTATGGATCTTTAATTTTTTAAAAAAGATTTTACTTATTTGTGGGGTGTTGTGTGGCTCAGTCATTAAGCATCTGTCTTTGTCTCAGGTCATGATCCCAGGGTCCTGGGATCAAGCCCCGCATCGGGCTCCCTGTCCGGTGGGGAGCCTGCTTCTCCCTCTCCCCCTCCTCCTGCTTGTGTTCTCTCTCTTGCTGTGTCTCTGTCAAATAAATACATAAAATCTTTAAGAAAGTGAAAAAGCTGGGACGCCTGGGTGGCTCAGTTGGTTAAGCCTCTGCCTTCGGCTCAGGTCATGATCCCAGCATCCTGGGATAGAGTCCCACATCGGGCTTCCCGCTCAGCGGGAGCCTGCTTCTCCGTCTGTCTCTGCCTGCCACTCTGCCTGTGCTCACTCTGATAAATAAATAAATAAAATCTTAAAAAAAAAGATAAAAAAGCTTTTACTTATTTCTTTGACAGAGAGAGAGAGCGCACATGCACATGTGTGAGCACAAGCAGGTGGAGGGGCAGAGGAAGAGGGAGAAACAGACTCACAGCTGATCAGGGAGCCCAGTGCTGGGCTTTGGGATCATGACCTGAGCTGAAGGCAGATGCTTAACCGACTGAGCCACCCATGTGCCCCTGTTTATGGATATTTAAAGATCGTTTTCTGCTTTCTCCTTTATTTCCCAGCCAGCTCCTCTTGTATATGCGCCTTCTTAGGAAGGGGCAGTAAGTTTTGGTCACTATGTGGTTGTGGCTGAACGAGACCAAAGAAGAGGGGGTATGGGGCAGTTGAGCACAGAGCACTTCCTGTGGCTTCTCAAGCTCCCTGGGGCCTGGTTTGCAGCACCCCTGCCCCAGTCAGCTCCACTGCTGCGGTTTCCTGTTTGTAGCCTGCACTCAGGCCAGCCCCCAGGCCCAGCCAGCCTTTGGGTGTAGGGGGGAAGGTAATGCTGTCTGTAAAGTAGCAGGAGAGGCTGGGGAGAGGTCAACCCAGCGAGCTTCTGAAAGAAGAGGAGGAGAGGCAAAGATGTGCTGGAGGGGGCCCCGGGAGGGAGACCGAGAGCAAAGGACCCTGACAACCCACCATGGTTGGTTCAATTCGGGCAAGCACAAAAGACCTGTCCTCATTCCTGAGTATCTCCCAGCTAGTCTACCACTGAGTTTGCAATTCCACCATTATTGTGATATGTGGGCCTTTCTTGGGTATCGGAAGTGAAGAGGACCCCAGCTGGGTTTGAATCCCAGCTTCATTGCTGTATTTACCCTGGCAAATAATTTCTCCTCCCTAAGCCTCAGTTTCCTCATCTGTAAAATGGGGACAGTGGAACTACAATCCTCACAGGGTTGTTTGAAGACACTTAAAGGGCCCACCATAAAAATCAGCATCACCACTTGTGTAACGTCCTTCTCTGTCCCACCGTAAGGGTCTCAGGGCAGCAGCTCAGAGGGAGGCAGGGGCATCAGAGACAGACTCTATTAGCTTTGTGTTTGGTTTGCGAAAGTCCTGTACCCGAAGTGGGAGAAGGCACATAGGAATGTGCAATGTGACATGTCCCTACCCCTCTTCAGGCCTTTGTTTCCCCATCTTACCCATCTATACAGTAGAAAGATCAAGAGCTGACTGAGTTTTCTGGCTGGTGACCCAGGGAGGGCATAGAGACCTCGTGAACTTGACAACTTTTTGCCAAGTTGTGTTTTGGGGAGGGAGGAATCATTGCTGGTCAGGGCAGGGAAATCCTGTGACCATATTCTATTACAAGACCCAGTTACTAAAGTGTAGGCTGAGCCTGGATCCCCACGGTGGACCATTCACACCCACTTTTAAGAAATGGGCTTTCGTGGCAGCATCATGGTGGTCAACGAAACTGCCTGACTCCAAGACCAGGTACTCCAGCCCTTCATGTTTGACCTCCTGCCTATACCACCAAGCTATCTCTTGGCATTCAAGGACAAGCCAGGGCTGAGCTTACCCACCTCTCCTGGTCTGGCTCTCCCGGATGAGGAAGGCGCCTCCAGAGTTTCCAGGCAGCAACAGCAGTTCCTCAGCTTTCTCCCGGCTCAGGCCCTCATACAGCCACCTGCAGGAGGGACAGAGAGAGGTCAGCTTGGGCGTGGGTGGGCCAAGACTCTGCTCAAACCCCTCTTCCCTCTCTGGGCCTCAGAATTCCACTTGTACTTTGGTCTCTAAGGGCCCCCCAGCTTTGTGTTGGTCCCGGCTCCAGAGGCTGCAGAGGACAAACTCATGGGGTGAGCCCCGGCCTTTTCTGCCTGGAGACCTCATTCCCAAGTGGTCAGGAGGGCGGGAGAAGGTGGGATGATCGCAGACTCCTATCACTGCCCAGCTCCTCTACTACCCCTATGCTAGCCAACTCTCCTTTCCAAGAATTGCCTATGTGTATGTGTTTAATTTTAGTAAATATTTTCTTTGAACATTTTAAAATTTAACTTTGCAGCCAGAAGGCATGCGGGTGAACATGTATTCATTCATTACCAATGAAATGTAACTCCCACTGGAGCTTTTTTGTGGGTAGAAATGTTGGAACTAGAATGCTCAAGACCATCTAAAGTCTTGGAAAAAATCATGCAACATATCGATCACCATATGTGCCTCCCAAAGCACAGACCTTCGTGACCTACTCCTCAGGGCCTCTTTTACTGCTGGATTGTTGAGTCCTCTGGCCCCCTATTTTCTTTTGTCCTTTCACTTATTCCTCTACCTATATGTCCATGAAGGACTTGACTGCAATGGAAAGTTCAGGGTGGTTTTACAGGAATTTTTTACTTACTAGTCCAACAGCCTTCTAATGTCCCCAGAGTCATGTCCTGTAGTCCCCAGGAAAACCTAGAGAAGCCAACTCTATGGAAATGGCTGTCTCCCTGTCATCCTGTGAAATTCCACAGTCAAAGCTAGAGTCAGGGTTGAGTTCATTCCAAGGAGATAAACCAGAGAAGCTGTGACCCATTTGGTGCCAGCAGCAAACTTAGCCTAGTTTTATAGTAAATAAAACAAGTCATTCATAGGACTTACAAACACGGAGGAAACAGACGGAGTGGCAAGGGAAGGGGATTTTGGAGGTGGCCAGTGTCTCCTTGGCTGCAACTTTAGTGCCGCACTGAGGATGCAAAAGCTCTGACCAGTGGGGCCAGGCGAGCAGGAATCACACGGGGGCCAATGACCTCCACGTGAGTGGATTCTGTGAGGTGTCCACATGTCTTGGGAGGCCTGCGCTACTTTCATCAGAGCCAGACATCTGGCAAGCCTCAGAAAAGGAAGGCCATCCAGTGCCACAGCAGTACTTTCTCTCAGAACAGAAGAGAGGCCATCACAGCACATACAGAGTACCCGCCTGACTCCGTGTTATGCAGGTTGATCCCACTAAAAGACAGGCCCCTTCCTTTCTCTCTCGTGACATAGAATTTGCTCTGAAGTTGGTTTCTTTTGTCACTCACTGGTGGCAAGCGATGGCATCCCCCATGTCCTGCCTCCGGTGAGGCCCCTCTTAGAAAGGCAGACTTGCCAAGATACGAGGCGCCACCCCTTCATTTTCTTGCCTCAGGACATTTAGGACACATATGCAGAAGCTCCCTTTCAGAATTCTCCCCCAATGAACTCCCAGCCACCCTCCAAAGCCCAGAGGACGTCTCTATGGGGCCTTCCTGAGGCCCCTCCTCCGGGGTCCCGAGTCTTGCAGGCTCTTCTTGAGGGCAGGGCCTGGGCCTGATTCTCCCATCCCCAGTTTTGCTCAGTGCAGGACTGGCCATAAAGAACCACACTTGTGGGAAGAGAAAGTAGGAAGTTCCGCTAAGGCAGGGCGTGGGGTGTGAACTCACCTGTGGGAGATTTTGGCCACGAGACTGTTGGGAATGCTGTATTCTGTGCCTGAAGCGTCTGATACCACCGTCCACCAGTCTCCATCTCTGGAGAGAGAATAGAGAGGGGAACTGCTCATTTAGGATTCCTGAGGACCTGCCAGGCTGGCTCCTGCAGCTGGCCGTCTGTCCCACCTATGTTTCCCAGGTCTCCTTGCACAGGCCAGTGCTGCTACCTCCTGGGCAGGAAACAGCAGGATTCCGGGTGCCCCCTGCAAGGCCCTGCCCACCACCCACAGCTCCCCCCTACAGGTGTGTCAGGCTTCCTAGATCCCGCCATTAGGGCCAAGTGTGAGCTCAGTGCCAAAGGCCATGCTCTTTTCTCCTGGAGGGAGGGGCCCCGTCTCCCGTGAGGGCATCTTCAGGTGCCAGGGGAAGGAAGCAGAGCGCCCCACCCTTCCCCCACTGGGACAGGACTTACTCAGAGATGATGGTCAGTGGATCCCCCAGGCTCAGTGACAGCTCCGTGTGCTCGCCTACCGGGAAGGTGCCCAGGGCCACAGCTGTGGCCCTGCTTCTCTCTGGATGGAGGGACAGAGGTGGTCATTTTCTTGACCAGTCCCCTCTCCATGTGAAGTCTACTGGAGTCTGGGCTTTCCACCATCAACCAACCCAACCATGAACACCCTGGGGAGCAGGTCTGCTGGGATCCGAGGAGGACTACCCTGGTATTTGAAGATTTTCCAGTGGCCTCTGAAGAGCCCTACAGATGCCCAGACATCTTTTGGGGTCACTCAGGGAAAGGATTGGTGTGGCAAGAGGAGTGGGGTTCCTGGCTACAATTGCTTTTTATATGGAGATGTTCAAGAAGGCCTTGATAAAAGGATTCTGCTGCTCAGCAAACTACAAAAACTATAGCTCTAAGCAGGTATCAGCACAGATCTCGGAGCTCAGTTTCTAGAAGGTGGTTTCTGGAAGTTCTAATGATGTGAGCACTGAATGGACTAACATTTGGGGCTGAGGTCCAGGGTAAGCATGGGAGGAAGAGGGCTGCTGGAAGGGCCAGTGAAATCACAGATGTGGACAGGCTTTGTAACTCTAGAGTGCCATGCATGTCTCTCCCATGGCGTTTGTCCAGAATGACCAGTGAAGGTCCGTGCTGCCCCAAGAAGAGGTGGGGTGCCAGGGACCCACTTTGCCAGGCCTGGCCCAGAGTAGACACCCAAGAGGTATGTGCAGCCCAGTCAAGTGTCCTGGCCTCATGCCTGCCATCCTTTACTGAGCAGCTGCTATGTCAGGATCTGACTGAGTACATCACTCCAGTCCTCTCAAGCTCCTGAGGTAGTCCTCTCTGGTCACCACATCACACAGCGAGGCAACTGAGGTGGGACAGGGCACTGTGCCAGGAGTGGCTCCTATGCCATTCCTTATTCCTCTGCCCATGGGGCGCTGTTGGGGTGGGTGACCATTGTGGCTACTCATGGGCCCAGGTTGGGGGTACTTGACAAGACAGTGGTAGCACCTCTCCGAAAAAGGCCCAGACTCCCTGGGATGCTGACATTCAGAGAGGGATTCATAGAGCTAGAGGATGCCAAGCTTCCCCACTACACCACACCATCACGCCAGGACTGGTCCCAAGGACATGGTGGCCAAGAGGACAGTTTTGAGGTTGGATGGTAGGTGGCAAGTGACTCCCTCAGCACAGGATGCTCATGCCCTCATCTACCTCAGGGATCAGCCCACCTAGTCTAACGAGACGTCCTGATGCCTGTCCAGGCCTTCTCATCCTGGAAAACCCAGCCTCCACAGGCTGCTGAGATTCACTTCACCCACATCCCTCCCTCTCCTTCCTCTTTATCCCATTTCAGTAGGGGCCTCTGAAACAAAGGGAAAAGAGAGACACACTTGTCAGCACATCAATGCATCAAGCTATGAAAAACAGTCAAGGTCAACATGAAAAGTTTATCTGTTTATCTCATAGATGCTCCTGAAGGAGCCAAGGCCTCAGAGGGCTCTGTGATACCCTCTAGACAGATGCCCCAGGAGATGGGGAAGGAGAACAGATGGACAGACAAGGACCGAGGGGATGGGGGGCATCAGTGGGGCAGACCTGGAGCTGGAACTGTGTGGTATAAGGGCCTGTACTCCAGGTGGACACGGGAAGAATGAGACTGTGATCCTGGAAAGGGACTGGTTCCTATGTGTCCTCCCAGACACATGTGCAGATCTATGTGGTGACTCTGGACTGGAGCTTCTCAGAGCTGTGTGCTGCACAGGGCCATCCCACAGGGCCAGAAAATGCCTGATGCCTGCATAACAATGCAAGCAAGTCTTGTGGAGAGCCTCCTTCAACAACGGTGAAGCCGAGTGGCCTGGAAGGACCCAACCTCTTCTCCTGGGCTGCCCCTGGCCTGCGCATGCTGTCCCTGATGGACCCATCTGCCTGGCTGACTCACCTTCATCTTTCACACCCTGGATAAAATGTCCCTTCCTTGGTGAAGCCTTCCTGATGAGTCTCTCAGCACACACTCTTAATCAGAGTCCCTTAAAATGCACTGTCACCAAAACTGAACACAATTGTAATGGATTATGGGTTTAGAGCCTGTCTTTGGGGCTTGACTGTCCCTGAAGGCAGGGACTGTGCCTATCTTGTCCATTGCTATACCCCCTGGTCCTGGCACAAGGCCCGGTGTGGGGTAGAGACTTGGTAGATTCTAGATGGATGTAAGACTGATGGATGAATGATTCATGGGAGGGGCTGCCCCAAATCTGTGTTCCTGCTGGGCTCAGGGGTTGACATACCAAGAGAGAGCCCTTTCCTTCCCCCCTGAAAACCTGTCAGAGAAGGAAATGCAGCTCCCCTCATGTCTCACTGGCAGGGAAAGCCCCCAGAGCACCTGCTGGGGGTCAGCCCCCTCAGCATCCTGGCCATGACTCAGAGCAGCTTTGGGGCCACGGCCTGTGCTAGATTCAGAGGAAATGAGGGGGAGGTCTGTGTGGTTTCCAGGTCTCTTCCTGTAGGGCCTGGTGGGCCCCAGGCTCCCTGCAGACTGAGAGACTAAAAGGAGGCACCTGCCTCCCCACCAGGAGAAGGACAGCACCCAGGGTGTTAATGTCTGTGGGAGGCTGGCATTAGAGAGAGGAATATCTTAGGGCAGGGCTGAGGAGGGGGAGGAGGCCCCAGCCATTGCAGGGAAGTTTCCAGACTGGGGATAGTTTCTGCCCAAACACAGACATCCAGATATCTGGCTCTACAGTCTCCTGGTTCTGCTTAAGTGTATGTCCATGTCCTTCCTCCTAAAAGTACTGCTTGGTTTAGAGTGATTTGTAATCTGTGACGGTTAATTTTGTGTATCAACATGGCTAGCCCATGGTACCCAGATACTAGGTCAAACAGCAGCCTAGAAGTCTAAATGTTGCTGTTAAGATGTTTGTAAGATGAGATAACAATTTAAGTCAGTGGACTTTGAATAAGGCAATTACCTTCCATAATGTGGATGGGTCTCATCCAGTCAGTGGAAGATCTTTTTTTTTAATATAAAGATTTTATTTATTTATTTGATAAGTAAATAAAGACAGACAGAGATCACAAGCAGGCAGAGAAAGAGGGGAAAACAGGCTCCCTGCTGAGCAGAGAGCTCGATTCGGGGTTTGATCCCAGGACCCTGAGATCATGGCCTGAGCCAAAGGCAGAGGCTTAACCCACTGAGCCACCCAGGCACCCCAAGTCAGTGGAAGATCTTAAGAGAAAAAGAGTGAGGTCTGCCAAGGAAGAGGGAATTCCAGACTTGACTCTGGAATTCTGTAGCATTAACTTCCTTGGGCCTCTGGCCTGCCAGCCTGTCCAGCAGATTTTAGCCTTGCTAGCTCCCACAGTTGCATGAACCAATTTCTTAAAATAAATTCTATGTCTACACACACACACACCCACGTACACATACCCTACTGGTTCTCTTTTGCCGGAGAACCATGAATACATCATCAAAACCCCAAATCAGGATGTGATTTGAGAAAAGATTTGTGGGTAATTTGGGGCAACAAGAAACAAATTGGGCCTATAGTTTCAATATAAAAATTATCGAATTCGGGGCACCTGGGTGGCTCAGTGGGTTAAAGCCTCTGCCTTCCGCTCAGGTCATGATCTCAGGGTCCTGGAATCGAGCCCCGCATCGGACTCTCTGCTCGGTGGGGAGCCTGCTTCCCACCCCCGCCCCCGCCTGCCTCTCTGCCTACTTGTGATCTGTCAAATAAATAAATAAAATCTTTTAAAAAATTATAGAATTTCTAGGATATTTTGATTGTCCAATTGTCTTAAAAACTGGTATTTTTAGTTAGGACTATCTTGAAAACCACAGTTGTAGGTTCAGCTTAGGCATTATAGGTCCTGATTTTTTCCAACTACCATAGCTCTAATTTTGCTTCCAGTATTTCACAGGATAAGAAGGGACACTGTGGGGGCGCCTGGGTGGCTCAGTGGGTTAAGCCTTTGCCTTCGGCTCAGGTCATGATCTCAGGATCCTGGGGTCGAGCCCTGCATCAGGCTATCTGCTCAGCAGGGAGCCTGCTTCACTTCCCCTTCTCTCTCTGCCTGCCTCTCTGCCTACTTGTGATTTCTGTCAAATAAATTAAAAAAAAAAAAAAGACACTGTATCCTATAGAACTTTCTGTGATGAAGGAAATGTTCTGTAACCGTGCTGTCCAATAGGTAGCCACTAGCCACATATGGCTACTGAGCACTTGAAATGCAGCTGGTGTGACTGAGTAGCTACATATTTTTTTTTAAAGATTTTATTTATTTATTTGACAGACAGAGATTACAAGTAGGCAGAGAGAGAGGAGGAAGCAGACTCCCCGCTGAGCAGAGAGCCGGATGCGGGGCTCGATCCCAGGATACTGGGATCATGACCTGAGCCGAAGGCAGAGGCTTTAACCCATTGAGCCACCCAGGCGCCCCTGAGTAGCTACATATTTAACTTAATTTCATTTTAATGAATTTTACTTTGAATTTAAATGGCCACAGACAGCCAGAGGCTATTATAACAGCATACCTTTGCAGAGCTAAGAACTGGGGTTGGTCTTGGAGTTGCCAGCTCAATTTCTCAATAAACTGACTGAGGAGGAAGGAAACCCTCCTGGTTAACACCTGTCACTCTCCCACATTTTCTAGTTTATCTGGTTGTTCAACATTCTGACTGCTGAAATGTAAGCTCCCCCAGAGCAGGGACCCTGCCTGCATGGTTCACAGGGAAGGTCCTTGTATACAGCAGGTGCTCATTGACACTGGAAGCCGTGCTGGAGTGGCCGGTCAGGAAGGCTCACAGAGGCAGTAATGTCTGGGGCTGTGCGGCCTTACTGTGTCCGGGAAGCCTACCTGCTTGCATGGGCACAGGGCCCGGTTCTTGGACAGAGGGGCTCGAGCTGGGGCTTGGCAGGGTTTTCCCTCTGCTGGGTTGACCTCCCATCGTTCCTCAGCAGAACACTCGGAAGTACATGGCTGAGAGAAATCTGAAAGAGATGCTGCAATGGACACAGAGGCCCTGGTCCCCAGACACCCTCTCCCTCCCCAGCTCGGTCCTGCTGACAAGAGCAAATGATTCCCCTCCTGGCAGGACCAGGCTCCAGCCCCTCCACCAGACTCTGAAGAATTTCTTCTCTGCAGCTGGACCCTGTTTCCTCTGGTGGGCCCACTTTTCCATACTCCAGCCATGCTCTGTTCTCTGTTTATGGGCCTTTACCTGTGTGGGGGCCCAGCCACTGGCTGGACTGCTCTTTCCCTTGGGGGCCTGTCTGGGTCCCACCCTTCTCTGGGAAGATTTCTCTGAATCCCCCAGCCATCATTCCTATGACCTACTCAGAACCATTTCCTGACCTGGGATCACATTGGCAGGGGACAATGAAAGGACCCATGACTAAGGTTAGAGGTAGGCAAGGGGGATCTAAGGCGGCTTACAACAAGCTAAGGTGACACTGAGCACACAGTTATTGGTGTCAACAGGGCAAAGTAAGATGACTGGGAAGCTGTACGCCACAGGGATGACTTGCAAGTCTTTGGAGGGATTGACTGTTGAGCCATTTCCCTGCTCTTTGCCTCCATTTCCTCGTCTGAAAAAAATGGGGATGCCAATACCCAATATTTGGGTCCAAAAGATAAGGCACGCAAGAAGCTTGGTCAGGGCACATTTTTTATTGCGCTCTGTCACTTCACCAGAGGCCACTCCTGGGAACTTTCCCCATTTTTCTCTTTCTCAGCAACCTGTTGCATTCCTTCCCAAGTTTGGTTTTGTTTTTAGATTTTATTTTTAAGTAATGTCTACACCCGACATGGGGCTCAAAATCATAACCCTGAGATCCAGAGTCACATGCTCTACTGACTGAGCCAGCTAGGAACCCCCCTTCCCAAGTTTTAATTATTCGTTTATTAGAGTGTTCACTTGTTTAATTTGCCGTTATTCCACAGCTCAATGAGGACAAAGACCTCTTTTTGCTTGCCTATTTCCTCAACAATTCATAAGGCACCTGGCCCATAAAAGACATTCAACACACTAACTAAATGGACAGTGATTAGTAGCTCTTTGGACAGGTGTCTTATTCTTAGAATAATTTTAATTTCCAGAGTAATGCTAATTTTTTCAAACATTTTATCAAAGTGTTTCAGGGAAGTGTTTTCATTCTTTTCATCCTTTCATTCTCATCATCCTTTTCATGGAGGCGAGGAATAGTTATCCCAGCTTGGTTCCCTGGAGGAGCTCACAGAATGGCAGTGACATAGCAGGTTCTGGCCTTGCCTTTGAACCCCTCACCATGCCTGGATAAGGATGGGTTTCTGTCATTATCATGGAGAGTTCTGTATTCATGGGGATGAAGTTCCTTACTAGAAAACAGGCCCATCTTTAGGAAATGGCTCCTGGTAGCCACTTCCTGCTCAGACTTTGGGATCCTGAAGCCTCAGTAGGACGAGACAGTAGTGCTGCTTCCTGAGGTGGTCTCTAAAGCCCTCACTGCTATGGCTCCCCTTTACATCAGGTTTTCAACATTCCTGCTGCTCCCCAGCCTTTCCTTTCCCCTTGGGTATCAGATACAAGCTCTATGCTTAACTGTGCAGACGTGAGTCCAGAAAACCTCAGGGAGAGAGCTCTCCTGGGTAGTCTGAGTGATTAATTCAAACCAACCAGGATCCAGTTGTGTGACCTCCTCACGCAAAGCACGTAGCCTCTGTCTCGTCTTTGAATCAGGGATATTACCAACTCCACTGAGTTGTGGGGAGAAGTTGGGGAGCTGACATAGAGTGGGTGCTCAGTAATGGTTAGTTTCCTTTCCCCTCCTTCAGCAAGACAAAGTCACCACAATCAACAACTGCACTAAACACAGAGACTTCTTCCTACAGTGGATGGAGCTGGGGGATGGACCCAAGAGAGGTAGGAAAACCACACTCAGGCTGGAAACATCCCCTTCCCTGAGCTCTGCCAGCTCCCTTCACCTGACCTGGTCAGGGCCAGGCAGCTTCCTGGAGGTGAAATAAAGACCACGGGGTCCATGTGCCCGGGAGGTGGTGTCGGTCAAAACTTTAGAAATAATCTAATTATTAACTGCACAAGCACTTGAACAATTTACTGTGTGCCAGGCACTTTCTTGGGGGCCTGGGCCAGTGGGTAGAAGGAAAGAGTAAAGGCTGCTGAGACCAGCACACTGCCTGCTGTTGTTTTTTGATCTTTTCACTTAACCCTTTGAGAGGCTGGCAGCTTTGAAACCCATTCACATACAGTGATCAGGGCTCAGAGAGGGCACCCTCATGCTCACTCTCACACAGCTGCTTAGTGCAGAGCTGGGTCTACAAATCCATGTCTTTTGTGTTTTTGTGCTTCTGAAGATATTTCTCAGTGGTGGGGGTAAGTGATGAATTTGGATTGAGCTAAAGGGAGACCTGTCTCTCTCAACTTAGAAATATCACCCTTTGGCAAGGAACTGTAGACTCTATATCTGAAAATGTCTTCAGAGATTAGAATTCAGACTTCTTTCATTCACTGATGTTGGGAGGCTGTAGCCAAGAGGGGGCCCCAAAATCATACAAGCACATTGGTGACCGAGATGGGACCAGAATGGGCATGAAGACAAGCTGGAGGGCATAATGTAATTCTTGGGGCAGCGGGGGTGGGGGACAGTCAAAGGCAGAAGGAATGCTGGAGCCTGGTTCCTTCAGGGACCCTCAAAACTACCTCCCTTACATTGTCAACAGAACTTATTTTCCTGGAACTTTTCCCCCCACTGTAAAGCCCACTCCCAGCCTCTGAGGGGACTAGCATTCCTCACAGTCCCAGGGCCATCAGAAAACAAAAGCAAACGTACTTACTTGATTTCCTGTCATCAAAGCTTGGGGCAGGGGCTCAGCTTAGATGCATGCTTTGGTTGGAGAGGTTAGGACTTCTGAGGGCCCTTCGGAACATCTGCCAAAGTCCTTAGTCCTAGGACACCCAGAATCCTCTCAGCCTGGGAGACTCTTCAGGGAGATGCTTTTGGTAACCCTTTGGGTAGCTCTGCATCTGCTGTGGTCAGCAGTTTGTAGACCTGGGATGAGACAGGAGACTGGTGCTCCTTAGGGACCCGCACAACACTGGACAGCCCTCCCAAGCACAGTCAGGCCAGGGAAGAAGGCCCAGGGCTCTTTCAGCTTTGTCATAGCGTCCTCGGGGCTCCCAGCTCACACCTGCAGGCTCTGTGGTTCTCATAACCACCCATTTCCTCTGACGGCATCAAAGACCATCAAGGAGCCACCTTCCCCAAGTTCCTGTTTCTAAAGGAGAAGCAGCTGCGTTGTCATGATCCCAGAGGGAGAGGTTTTTCTCTGGTTTTGTGGCTTCGTCCTGCCTGAGGAACACAGAACTGAGGTAAATGAGGAGTTTCCCATGCTTACCTGACCATTATAATCATCTGAAGTTCTTGTCTGTATCAGATTCCTGGGCTCCTCCTCCATCTTCTGAATCCAAGCCACCAGAGGAAAGCCGAGGAATATGAATTTTATATACTCCAAGAGATGCCCTCAACTGGCTTTGGGGGAAGCACTGCCTTGGAGTGATGTGTCCTAACCTTTAATGTATACAGGTATCCCTTGGGGATCTTGTTAAATAGCAGATTCTAGTTCGGTTGATCTAGGGGGTGGGATTGAAGGCTCTGCATTGCTAAAAACCCCCAGGCAATACCCACATAGCTGGTCCATGAACCACACTTTGAGTAACAAGACCTGGATAGTGGTTCTCCAAGTGTGGTCCCAGTCCTCAGCATCATGTGAGAGTTTGTTAGACACACGAATTCTTGAGACCCATCTCAGATCTACTAGATCAGAAACTCCATAGGTGGGGCCAGCAATTGCTTTCCACAAGCACTCCAGGTGTTCTGATGTATAGCCCATATTTGAGTGTCACTCAGCTAGGATAAAGAAATTTCTGA
Source organism: Enhydra lutris kenyoni (assembly GCF_002288905.1). Classification (NCBI taxonomy): domain Eukaryota; kingdom Metazoa; phylum Chordata; class Mammalia; order Carnivora; family Mustelidae; genus Enhydra; species Enhydra lutris. Next base: position 22,189,414 of record NW_019154090.1, on the reverse strand, counting down.
CAGAATTGCCTGTGATTGTGTGTTACCTTCAGTCATTAAAATTTAAATAAAATCCCCATCTGATAAAATCTAACCACACATACTGCTACCTTTCCATTAGGGGCTAGTATTCCTGGAGACATGATTTTTTTTTTCTTAAAGATTTTATTTATTTATTTATTTATTTATTTATTTAAGGATTTTATTTATTTATTTGCCAGACAGAGATCACAAGTAGTCAGAAAGAGAGTGGGGGTGGGGAGGGGCGGGGAGCAGGCTCTCTGCTGAGCAGAGAGCCCGATGTGGGGCTTGATCCCAGGACTCTGGGATCATGACCGGAGCTGAAGGCAGAGGCTCTAACCCGCTAAGCCACCCAGGTGCCCTTAAAGATTTTATCTGAGAGTGAGTCAATGAGAGAGAGAGAGAGAGAGAGAGAGAGAGAGAGAGCGCACAAGCAGAGGGAGGGGCAGAGGGAGAAACAGACTCCCCTGCTGAGCAAGGAGCCTGACTCCGGGCCACATCCCAGGACTGTGGGATCATGACCTGAGCCCAAGGCAGACACTAAACAGACTGAGGTCCCCCCGAGACATGCTTTTTAACACAAAATGGCTCCAGCTCAGACTATGAAGACTTTACTGGGGCTCTGCCAGCTAGGGCACATTCCAGCTCAGGTTCTCCTCTTCTCCTTTCTCCTAGGGAAGGCTGGTTTGAGACTTAAGTCTATGGGCACTTGGTGTGAAGAGCTGGAGAAGCCAGAGTGGAGGCACATCCTGTGTAAGGAAGTTCTAATCAAGATGTTAGAATGGGTGAGGCCATTCTAGGATGTGGCCCATGGCAGGTAGGGGCCTGAACAGAGGCCCACCCTCCTGCTCTGGTCTGCATACTACTCCAATGTCTACCTTCTATCTGACAGGAAAGACTTTCAGACTGGCCTCAAGGTGAGGTCCAAGAAGCCCCTGAGAATTAGTTTAAACACCTAGATTTGCTGCTTATTAGTTTTGTGATCATGTGTAGTTACCTCTAGGCTGGTTTCTCATCCATAAAATGGTACTAGCATGTACCTCACTGAACCACGATTAGGAAACCTACAGGAAGGTGCAAAAGGCCCCGGCCGACAGTAGATGCTCAATAACAGGCTCAATATGAAAATGCACTTCTGGGAAATTTTTCAGGCTAGGTGACCTTGACCAAAACACTTAACTCTCCTTAACCATTTCTCGTCTGTAAGAAAGACCTGACCAGGGGTGCCTGGGTGGCTCAGTGGGTTAAGCCTCTGCCTTCAGCTCAGGTCATGATCTCAGGGTCCTGGGGATCGAGCCCCGCATCAGGATCTCTGCTCAGCAGGAAGCCTGCTTCCCCCCCTCTCTCTGCCTGCCTCTGCCTACTTGTGATTTGTCTGTCAAATAAATATATAAATAAATCTTTAAAAAAAAATAAAAAAGCACTGACCACTTTGCAGGGGTACAGTGAGAACTGGGTAAGATGATTTATATGGAGGAGCCTGTATACTCTACCTGGCTACTTCCTGGACTCTCACAAGGCAGGCACCCAAGTGTTTCGGGACTGAACAGGGAGCAAGGAAATGAAAATGAAGAGAGGGAAAAGTAGAGTATGGATGAGTGAAGTGTAATCAGTTGGGGCCTGACTCCAGTGACCATCCATGTCGGGTATATTCATGAAGGCTGGAGTGATAGGGGTTTTAAGAGCAACTGTGACCACCAGACCTCCTCCAGCTCAAGAACTGCTATCCTGTATTGTCAGGAACTCAGCTTGGTGACCTGTATCTGTCCTCGTGCATTTGCTTCAACTCCTCTCCCAGAAAGAGCAGGGCCTATGACATTTTACAAGTATCCCCCACAGACAAAGCAACCTTGATGGACTACATGGTAGCAGCAGCCCCTGGATCATTCAAAACTAACACAAGGTGGTAGCCTCCTGCTATCACTGGTGAGTACAAAGACAGCCGTTTCTGGAGAAATACAGTCTGGCCTGTTTGAGGAACCCAGGCAAGTGGTTGCAGGTTACTACACTGGGGTGGGACCCAGCAACCCCACACAGATGGCAAGGGTGAAATGTGGAATGCCTTTCTGAGACCTTAGCTTTCCTCCTCCATAAACCCTGTGATCGGGCTTCTCACAATTTTTGATTTGAGGGCAATAGAGGTGTGTCAGATGAGCTTGGGGTCCTAGATGGGTTTACTGGTATGACCTTGGGCAAATTATTTATCCAGAGTCTTAATTTCTTCTTGGGTGAGATAATGATCAAGGACGTGAAAATGCCCAGCACAAAGCCCACGTTTAGTGACTTGGTTCCACCCCGAGCCCCAGTGCATGGCTTGAGAGAAATAACACCAGCAATCGGGTTAACAATGAAACATATTCAGCTTTATTTAATAATCTGTAAAAAGTTGTACTCTGGCAGAGTGATGCATTCCCTATCTCGGCTGAAAGCAAACATTATGTCTGAAAAGCCCCCTCCTAAGATTCGGAACTGCGTAACCCTGAGCTTACATCTGATGCCCTCAAGAGCTGGGCCCTTGCTGTGTGGCAGCTGGTTTCATCCTCCTCCCAGCAATACTCTGGCTGGCTGCAGCCCCTCGCACAGCAGTCCGCTAAGCACAACTGTAGCTGCACAGGCTGCCCTTACACACCGGCCCCTTCCCTCTCTTCTTTAAGAACTGTCAAGAATCTTTCTGAGAAATAGGTTCTGTACCAATTTCACTTCGCTTCCACTATGTCAGCTGAAGTCAAGGGTGTGCCTGAGACACATGATATTCCGCTGAGGTCTGTGCCTCTTCGCCCAGCTGGTTCTCACCATCTGCATAATTTTCAGGCCACACCTCTCCTTTTTCAGAGGACTGAAGGGTGGAGAAACACTCTTCATCACAGACCCAGGAGGCACTTCTTGGGGCTATCTTGTAAGTGGTATCAGACACTGTGGCGACAGCAGCTCTGCTCTGGCACAGCAGAGGCCTGGTATTTTGTTTTCCATCTTCCTGTGCTAAGAGAGGGCAGTAATGATGCCACACTCACTTCTTAGGAAAAACTCCATGTTGCATCAGAACTTCATCATTCATGGGCTTCTAAAAGAATATGTCCCTCCCTTTTATTTACAGAATAACATATATGAATGCATTTGGACAGGAGGTGACTGGCCACCCTGCCTGCCTCTCTATGTTAACAGGCTCCCTTCTATTGGTCACAGTCAATGTAAACACGATCTTCCACATTTCTCAGAGCTCCTGAAGTCACTGCAAATCGTGTTGACCAATTTGGAACCAAAAGAGAATGCAGTGGCCTGCCCAACCTAGAAACCTGTTCTGTATATTTCCCTTAAAAACACCATTGAAAATGAAAAAGAAAAAAGGTCCCCTTTTTTTGCAGAAGCTCTACAAGAAAGCATATCTAAAATCACAGAACTATGCACACACAGACACAGACACGCGTGCTCACACACATACATCAGAATCAAAGAATCTTGTCAGATATGTAGTTGGGAAAGCACAAGGAAAGGCTGACAAGAGAAGATATGGAAATTCGATCGGCTAAAGATGCTGGAATGTTACAGTGATGGCAAGGAAGTGGTTCTTGGTACATACAAAAAGGAGGGCGGGCAGGCAGAGAGAATGATAAATCCAGGATACCAGAGACTGTCAGTTGGCCATGCAGGAGTTAAAGATAGATGCCAGTTTGCTGGATGAAATGTTATATTATGGAGTGGTTGTCTGAAGGAGGGTGGACTTGCATGGTCCAGGGGAGGAGTATCTGCTTAGCAGGACACCTCCATGGTCTGGTGTCTGTCCACAACATCAGGGGATTCAGAGGATTCTTGAGTTCCATCTGACTGATTGCTGGTGACAGATCGGCTGAAGGCACTTTCTCCAGAGCCGATGCTACTCGAGGTTGAGTGGGTTCGTGATCGGGCGAGCCGGGTCATGCTGGCAGATGGTACTGTAAGAAAGAACCAAGGGGACTAGAAGATAGTACCCTGGCTAAGCTTAACTAATCCAGAAATTTCACTAAAGGCTTTGTTTAGCTTTCCCAACCCATTTAAGGTGAGACCCAGGATAACACATAGCCATCTCCCTTTTGTATTATTTGCTTAGGTGAATGGCTATACACAAGGTTGCTTTAATCCTTTGGATCTGGTTGGAATCTTGGCTGATTCTAGTCCACAGAAGAACATGGGGAAACCTAAGTCCAGAGTATAGCCTCTTAGCTATGCCCACGCCATTCATACAGTGATCAGGAAAGAGGCTTTGGGAACCCAAACAGGTAACCAAACCCTGCAGTGCATGCAAGACTAAACCAAAACAAAGACAAACCACACAAGTATGAAGGTGTTTCACAAACACAGTGCAAGCCCGATACAACAAGACTACCATCCGTGTCCACAGGCTTCCTTTGCTACCTGGGGAGGAGACATGTATGAAGGTGTGGGTCTAAGGGAGAGCAGGTGGGCCTGGCACCTGCCCTATATGCCCTCTATGCAGGCAGCAAGGTAAAGGATGCCTGCAAGGGAAGGGCTCCGGGGTGGGTGTTTCACTCAGACTACAGTTCCACCGCTTTGATCCTAAGGTCCTTCCAGCTGGGCTGGGATGTGGCCTTACCTGTCATAACCTCCCTGTCTATCTTCCTGAGGCACCAGCCACTCACCCAGCTGTCATTTCAATGCCAGGGTCAAAAGATGCCGTCACCTGATGAGTTTTCCAGGCACAGGCTCTGGTACTCCTATTTAGAATCAAGGCTGCCCTTCACGTCCTGTGTCTGGGCTTCATGCAAGGATGAGTAGGTGGCGGCAGAAGAGGGGTCCTGCCTACAAAGTTTCAGCTACTACCGTGACCCTGATTTGGATGATAAGAGGGAACCTGGCTATTACAACCCGCTCCTTTCTTTCTGGGGAACCAGGGCTGGACCTGCAGTCTAACCCTCTTAGGGCACAACGAGCCACGTTCTATCGGGCTCTCACTGCACAGGAAAACCGCGGACATGCTGCAGGCAGCCAATGCAGCCAGGAGAGCGTGGCTGGGAGGCAGGGGCAGGGCCAGCACAGAGGAAGGTACCTGACTCGGTGCTCAGGTGACTGAGCTGCACATACGGGACTGGAAGCAGGATGGACACAGGAAAAGGCAGGTTAGTGACCCAAGAGTGCCAAGTGGCAACCTTGGCTGCCCAGTAAACACTGACAGAATCCTCTAAGCTGGGCATGAATTCTTATGTTAAGGTCTCAGAAAGGAGTTGAGGCTGACTGATGTTTTATCATCATCTGAGACGTTACTTCTCTCATCTAGTCAAGGGCAACTGTTTTCCTCTCCACTATAAACAGCCATCTGTTTTGGATCAGAAATGGGCTGGAAGATCAGCTGTTTCCTACGAAAGGGATGAGAACTGGCTAGGAGAGGGACTTCTCCTCCCAGTGAGCCAGACAGATGTGGGTGTGGGCTCGGTTGGTAGTGGCTCACAAACGGGGATGACACAGCCACTCTAGACGAGACATACACAGTCTGCCTGCCAGGCACAGGGCTGTATGTACCCAGGGGTCAGCTGCTGCCCAGGCAGCTGTTGTATGACCATTTTCCACGCTTATACTAAAGACAAAAAAATCACCCTACTGGGTAAAGAGCTCTGTACCTGGGTTGAAGAGTTTTTCTTCTTAAGAATTCCAAGAAAGGAGCAAGTGTGGATAGTCTGTGACAAATGAGAAAGCTCAGGGGTCTCACAATACAAGAGACCAGGACAGAGGCACACGATATGGAAACATCCTTGGACTTGCTCTAAACTACTGTGCAAGTTCATTTCCTGTGGTGGGGCTGATGTAACTGAGGACAACTACCCTTTTCTTCTGAAGTCTCCATTGTGTTTCTCTAGGCCAGGAGTGATTACCAGCTAAGTTCAAATGCAAATCAGATTCACAAGCTTAGCAATATCTAAGCCTCAGTGGTTAAAAACATGGGCTCTGGAGTCAGACTGCTAGCATTCTGCAGGTGAACTGTTACCCTGGGAAATGTACTTAGTCTCTTTGAACCTCGGTTTCTTCTTCTATAAAATGGGACTAATGACAGAACTTACCTCTTACGGTTATAAACACTGAATGCCCAGCACAAGGTAAGTGCTTAGTCAGTGTTAGCTCACCTTACATACATGCACAGATGAATGGTCCATAAACATTTTGGTTTCTACCTCACTTTAGGCTGGCTAACATAGAGGTTATATGCCCTGGGAAATGTGGGCTCCCCAGATGTCAAAATGACCCTATTATCATTAAATTTTTGCTGGACAGAAAGTTTTGTATTACTCACTGTAGCCCATTCCCTGCAAAAAGTACTTGAAGGCCTCGGTGAGCTTTCCAGGCTAGGAGACAAAATAAGAAAGTATTAATCTTCGCATAGGCAGAGAGGCAGAATCAAATGAGTGCTTTATTTATTTATTTATTTTTTAAGATTTTATTTATTTGACAGAGGGAGATCACATGCAGGCAGACAGAGAGGGGGAAGCAGACTCCCCGCTGAGCAGAGAGCCCAATGTGGGGCTCGATCCCAGGACCCTGAGATCATGACCTGAGCCGAAGGCAGATGCTTTAACCCACTGAGCCACCCAGGCGCCCCAAATGAGTGCTTTAAAAAAAGAAAACAATACAATAATAAAAAAGCCCCTCCTTACCTGTACTACTTGGGGCAGTCCACCACAGTCTGCCATCTAAAAGAGGAAAAATATAGAAGTGAGCTGGTACTTATACTTAGGGGACATGCTCTGAAAATCCACAAGTCCTTTCAAATAGGACAGGACTGAATTTTAGGTTCCTTAACTTAATGTTTAACTGCAACCAAGTGTATGTTTCCTCATTGCACTCTTACACAAAAACTTACATCCTAGCAATAACCTTGGATATAAATCTGAAAAGATTATTTATTTAATACTTATTAATCAGTAAGATGTAGAGCCTGGCCTTTAGGCCTAGGCTGGGAACTTTCCGTTAGGAGTGACAATGAAGTTAACCACCGTCTTCAACTATGGTTCTGACTCCACCTGAAGAATTTACTTTTAGAGTCCTCAAACAGCATGACCCTAACTTCTCAGGGTATCATGCTTCCTAAGTTTCTGCTCAACCCAGTATTATCTTCATTCTACAACTAAGGGGATTTCTCCAATGACATGGTGATTCCGAATCTGGTCAACTCACTTGGCCAGCCACTTTCCTCTCAAAGCTGGATTTGGTGAGGCTGTCTCTCACTTCATAAATATTCATAGCTGATTATCCTCACATGTGCAAGGATTTTTTTTTTTTAAATAAAGATTTTATTTATTTATTTGACAGACAGAGATCACAAGTAGGCAGAGAGGCAAGCTGAGCCGAGAGCCCGATGCAGGGCTTGATCCCAGGACCCTGAGATTATGACCTGAGCCAATGACCTGAGCCAAAGGCAGAGGCTTAACCCACTGAGCCACCCAGGTGTCCCGTGGAAGGATATCTAAAGTAGGGTTTTGTTAGCACACACTGGAATTACCCAGAAGACTCATTAAAACTCAGATTCTTGGTTTCTACTCTAGAAATACTGATTTAATAGGTCTGGGGTGGGGCTTGAGAACTTGCATTTTTCTTTTTTTTTTTTTTTTAAAGAGAGAGCGTGTGTATGGGGTGTATGTTGGGGAGAGGTTGTAGGGGGTAGGGTCAGAGGGGAAGACTCTTAAGCAGACTCCACATCCAGGGCAGGGCTCAATCTCACGACCCTGAGATCACGGCCTGAGCTGAAATCAAGAATTGGATGCTTAACTGACTAAGCCACCCAGGCACCCCAAGAACTTTTTTTTTTTTTTAAAGATTTTTTATTTTAGAGAGGCAGAGAGAATCCCAAGCAGACTCCATGCTCAGCTCAGAGCCCAATGGGGGGCTAGATCCCATGACCCCAAGATCATGATCTGAGCCAAAGACAAGAGTCAGATGCTTAACTGACTGTGCCACCCAGGTGCCCCAAGCAGTTGTAGTTCTAATAAGCTCCCAGGTGAAGCACATTCTGCCAATCTGCAGAAAACACTATTTCTAAGGCATTATGGTCAACCACACAGACCCACCTTCTTTTTTCCAGCTGTTATGCATTCTGTACTCAGACAACATCCTATTCAGGCTGACTGGAACTTAAAAAAAGAGGTGGGGGGCACCTGGCAGCCTAGCCAATTGAACATTCAACTTTTGGTATCCACTCAGGTCATGATCTCAGGGTTGGGAGACTGAGCCCCGCACTGGGTGTGGAGTCTGCTCAAGATTCTCCCTCTCGGGGCACCTGGGTGGCTCAGTGGGTTAAGCCTCTGCTTTCGGCTCAGGTCATGATCCCAGGGTCTTGGGATCGAGCCCCACATCAGGCTCTCTGCTCAGCAGGGAGCCTGCTTTCCTCCTATCTCTCTCTGCCTGCCTCTCTTTCTACTTGTGAGCGCTCTCTGTCAAAAAAAAAAAAAAAAAAAAAAAAAAAAGATTCTCCCTCTCCCTCTGCCCCTCCCCTGCTCACACACACTCTCCTTCTCTCAAAAAAATAAAAACTTCCTTTGAGGTGGGGACTGTTATTTAGCAGATGGGAATGCCACAGAAGGCACAGGAATTGAAGGTTAATGTTAAAATCTGACATAAAACACTAACACACGCAGAGAGAATATTAGGAGGGACTGTTTGCAAGCTTGCTGCCTATCAAGTAGTTGGAGAGTCAGTTCAACCACACTGTTGCAGTGGGCATTTCTGCCCAGAAAAAACTACATCTACAGCTACTGCAGAGTTCAGTTTTGCGCTTTCAAAATATTGATTCAAACCTATACTGAAAAACTATTTGAAACCATATACTTTTAAAATAACATCCCTATTTTGGACCAGTTTGTCAACCACCTGGACCCCAGAACATTCTGCATTCTGTCACCTCAGAGCATTAACCTCATGTCGTATTTCCAGGAACTACAGCCTGCTTTTGGTGACAGCACTTCCCTTTCAAGCCACTTCAAAGAGAAAGGGAAGAAAGCAGAGGTCTTTCAGACTGAGAAAGTAGCAGTAAGCAACGTAAGATCAGCACTTAAATACAGTAATCCATACTCAAATCACAGTGCCAGGCCCCTGTACACTTTACGACAGACTGTAGAAAAAACAAGGTTGACACTCTTACCTGGTACAATGAAAAGGGAGAGAAACCTGACATTAACTAGAAATCCAGTATAAGAGTTGCTCTCTATTTGCCCTAAGAGAAAGGAAATGCACCCACCCTCATATCAGAATTGTTATTGGAAGCTTCCTAATCAATACAGTGGGACATAGCTTGTAAATAATTCCCATTCATCCTAATTCTCACAAAATTAAATAATGCTTATGAAGTTTTTAATAACATGGTTAGATGCTCATGTCAAAAAGTTGAGGAGGGACACCTGGGTGGCTCAGTAAATGTCTGCCTTTGGCTCAGATCATGATCCCAATGTCCTGGAACTGAGTTCTGCATGGGGTCTGTGCTCAGTGAGAAGCCCCCTTCTCCCTCTCCCTGCCACTCCCCCTGCTTGTTCTCTCTGACAAATAAATAAAATCTTAAAAAAACAAACAGACACAGGGCTATAAATATCCTGACCTTAATGATATAAAAAGTATACAGGAAAAGACCCCCATTTTTTTTTTTCTTTCTTTTGGAGAGTGAGCACAGGGGTTGGGGGTAGGGGCAGAGGGGCAGAATGAGAGAGAGAGAATTTTAAGCAGGCTCCATGTCCAGCGCAGAGCCCAAAGTGGGGTTCAATCTCATGACCCTGAGATCATGACCTGAACTGAAATCAAGAGTTGTATGCTTAGGGGCGCCTGGGTGGCTCAGTGGGTTAAGCCGCTGCCTTCGGCTCAGGTCGTGATCTCAAGGTCCTGGGATCGAGTCCCGCATCGGGCTCTCTGCTCAGCAGGGAGCCTGCTTCCCTCTCTCTCTCTCTCTGCCTGCCTCTCTGTCTACTTGTGATCTCTCTCTGTCAAATAATAAATAAAATTAAAAAAAAAAAAATTTAAAGAGTTGGATGCTTAACTGACTGAACCACCCAGGCACCTCAAGACATCAGTATTTTTACCAGAGGGGAACTATGGGTAGTAGGATTATAGTCATTTTGATTGATTTTATCCTTTACTTTTCTCTATTTCCCAATTTTCTTTTCTTTTTTTTTTTAAAGATTTTATTTATTTATTTGACAGACAGATATCACAAGTAGGCAGAGAGGCAGGCAGAGAGAGAGGGGAAGCAGGCTCCCTGCTGAGCAGAGAGCCCGATGCGGGGCTCGATCCCAGGACCCTGAGATCATGATCTGGGCTGAAGGCAGAGGCTTAACCCACTGAGCCTCCCAGGTGCCCCTCTATTTCCCAAGTTTCTAGAGTGAGAATATATTCAGGAAATTTTTAAAAAAGAGAGAGAATCAAAGAGAGAAGCTTTCCTTCTTTCTGGGCAACTATTGCAGAAATAAAGAGTATTTTGAGCCATGTATAATTTACTAACAAATCCACTGGCAATAAGGAAAAAAGCACTTTACCTTTAGCAAAGTTGTGTTTATAGGGTTCAGGCGAGAGTTGCATTCAACCTTAAGAAAAGAAAAAAAGAGAAAACAATTATGATCACTAGAAAAATAAGAAATAGCTTGGCACAAGAATGATCTTCCAAGATCAACAGCTCAGTTTGGAGATGGCTGAATCAGCCAAAGAAATTACCAAAATACAAAGTAAGAGATATATCATGTACTTGGTATCTGATTTCTTAGTAAATCTAAAAGTCTGGCTAAACTTCATTTCCTGAACCTGTTGCGAGTACTTAAAGAACCTTATGTTGAATCTAATTTCTCCTACTGGGTACATAACTTGGGGGCTAGCTACCTATTTTAAAATGTGAACTGGACCGTGGCACTCACCTGCCGGGATTCTGATGGGTTCCCAGTACAAATGGTCCTGACCAAGCCCAACCCCTCAATCCCCACGCCCCCTTACCCCTTCCCTGTATCCTGGGTTTGCCTTTCTGCACACCCTCTTTTCTGACTCAAGGTCGTTCACTATTCCACCTAAATATTGATTACTCTGTTTTTTCTCTCATAGCAATTATCCTAATTAAGAGTTACAACCTGTGTGTTTACATGTTTGGTATCCTATACTTCGTGGTATACCCACGAAGGCAGGGACCTTAAAGAAAAGCTTTTACAGAGATAATTTTTAGTTTCAGCAATGTTTTGTGGCTAATTTAATCAATGAAATCTCTTCTTTTACACATGCTTGTCAAGCATACACATACAAAACCTGCTAGGAGTCTGGTATCCATTAGGGTGAAAACATAGAATTCAAAGCTGAATGATATCACTTCGAAATTTCACAACTGAGCTGAGTACAGAAGGATGAGCAGGATTTCAAGAGACACAGTAAACAGAAGGGATGGGTGTTTGAAGGCATCCGGAGTTGTGGGAAAGCATAAGCAAAGAACCAGGAGACATGAAGTGGATGTACAGGGCGTGTGGGGTTACAGAGGTGTGGCGTGAAGATGCACTGCAAGGCACGTCTGGGAGGTAGACTGGAGCTGACCATGGAAGGCCAAGGAGCCATGGAAAGTTTCTGAGGTAAACGGATTTGTTTTAGTAAAGTAACCAGCAGTGGCTGTATGACAGACTACAGAGGCAATAAGCCAGTTAGGGAGTTATTAAAATTACCTAGGCAAGAACCAGTAATCCAGCTGAACTCTGGGGATTGCTGATGGGCAGGTATACAAAACTCTTCTATTATCAGGGGATGATCTAAAAACCAGGATCACCAAACCAGTTTTTGCTCTATACAAATGACAATGTAGGCAGGGATAAGCAAATGTACCAGGGTACTACAGAATATCATTAACTCTAAACTGTAGAATTTAAAAACTGGATCCCTAACTGCTAAGCACAATGCTTAGAACATAGTAGATACATAATATTTTCTCGAAGAATGAAATCCCCCATCTGGATTTAATATAATAAGTCATGCTTTCCTTGGTTTACCACTTTGTAATTTCTTTAGCTCTCTATGAAGTCTCCATATCTCGTAAACCAAACTCAATGGTTGGTTTTTTCACATGTCTATTCTCTGTCTAGCTCCCCAAATGCAGATACATCATCTTATTCATTTTTGTATTCCCCCACAGCATCAAGCAAATAAGCAGCTCCAAAAATGAGGCTGAATAAGTAAGTAAGAATAGTTAGCAAAAATGACCAAAACTTGAGAAGCTCCTTCCTGCTCTTCGATGCATGGAGAGTCCTCTAATTCCTACCAATTTGTGGGATAAAATGCTAGCTCTCACAAGCGAGATACTGTCTGTAAGAGCATCTACTCTGTGATACAGACAGGGCTCCTGGGGTTCTTATCTACAAATGCTGAAGATGAGGAAGTCAGAAAACAAGACCTTATCTGTACTGGCCAATCTACCTAGTCTTGAAAGATGATTGGAAATGTTGTTTTAAGTCCATGCAAGTTTAAAAAAATAACTCAGCATTATTAGAAAATTCTAAGGAAGGGTATTTTCTAAAAACAACACTGTTTTCTTGTTTTATGTCACATGTTTATGAAGAAAAAAAATTTAAGTAATATCCACATCCAATGTGGGGCTCAAACTCACAACTCTGAGATTAAGGGTCATATGCTCCACCAACTGAACCAGTCAGGTGCCCCTGAAGAAATTTTTTTTCTTTTTTGTTTTTATTTTAAAGATTTTATTTATTTATTTGACAGACAGGTCACAAGTAGGCAGAGAGAGAGGGGGAAGGAGGCTCCCCGCTGAACAGAGAGCCCGATGCGGGGCTCGATCCCAAGACCCTGGGATCATGACCTGAGCTGAAGGCAGAGGCTCAACCCGCTGAGCCACCCAGGTGCCCATGAAGAAATATTTTTGATAGATATTCTTTAGTATGTATCTCCACCTTTTTAGCCAGAAAAGACTGACCTTTGTAAAACTCCTTCATGATGAATTGGGATCATCACTACAACTTTATCATCTTTCGGGAATTTTGTTTTGTTTTGTTTTTTGTTTTTGTTTTTTTTTTGGACTCGAGGGTCATGTCCCTCTGTGTTAAAGCCATGCCATGTATTTTATACCAGACACAGAATGTTTTACAGGATGATTCAGGGAGATATGAATATATCATCCCACCTACTTCACCCTACGCTTACCCTGCCTCATAAACCTTCCCTCCTATGTCTACCCCCATGATTAGCTACTAGACTTCCTTTCCCAAAAGCCTTACTCCCTAATGTTTTTCTCTAAACAGGGCAGAAGTGAAGTCTGCCAAAGAAAACTAGGTAATCTCACACAGATACCTATTTATATTACATACACTGTGGGGAAAACAAGTAAACTCTGATAGATGTATGAAAAACTGTCAACTTCATTTGTAATAAAATGCACATTAAACAGTGGGACACCATTTTTAACCTACTAAATTAGTAATAAAATTTAAAAATCCAATGTTGGACAAGATGCTGTGAAACAGACACTCTCATACAATGCTGGTGCCAACACAGTGCTATGTCCTTTCTAGAAAGGAATATGGCAAATGTTATAAAAAATTTTGCAAGGATTTATGATTTTTGACACATTAATTCCACTTCTAGAAATCTATCCCAGGGAGATGATCAAGAAATCACTATCGATGTTCAATAGCAACATTATTAATGGTGCAAAATCTGATATCATCAACTGGAAAATGAGGTTAAACAAAGGTACATTTACAAGACTCAATATTATACAGAGGTGAGGTGCCTGGGTGGCTCAGTGGGTTAAAGCCCACTGAAGAGGAGCCTGCTTCCTCCTCTCTCTCTCTGCCTACTTGTGATCTCTGTCTGAGATAAATAAATAAATAAATAAATAAATCTTTTTTAAGAAAGATTTTATTTATTTATTTGACAGACAGAGATCACAAGTAGGCAGAGAGGCAGGCAGAGAGAGAGGGGGAAGCAGGCTCCCCACTGAGCAGGGAGCCCGATGCGGGGCTCGATCCCAGGACCCTGAGATCATAACCTGGACCGAAGGCAGAGGCTTTAACCCAATGAGCCACCTAGGTGCCCCTAAATAAATAAAATCTTTAAAAAAATGTTATACAGAGGTCCTGATTTTATAATATGGAAAAAGGCTATCAAAAATGCTATCAATAATCAGGTCCTCAATCTTTCATGTTTAATATCACCCAGGGTATGTTAGAGGAAAAGATAATAGTTTACCTTTGGGTAAGAGGATTATGATGTTTCCTCCTGTCCTTCTATTTTTTTTTAACTTTTTCATATTTTCTACAATGAGCATGTATTATTTTTAACAGTGTATTATATACTTGAGGAAGAGGCAGAGGAAAGCATATAGGCTCTCAGCAGCCTTCCAGCCTGATACAGTTCCAGATGTATAGGGGCCGCAGAAGGCCAAAGGGCTGTCAGAAATCTGACCATAAGCAAAATGGTGTTTAGTTATGCTACTTGCCACAAAGTCAACTAAGCAATCAAAGGTAATACTGATCCCTTCTGATGAAGTCTAGTGGTTGATGAGGAATTCCTTTTCCAAAACTGGGTAATAAAGAGCAAACTCTGATAGACATAATCAGAAATAACAAAGATGACTGTTTACCAACTGTTTCTAGTGTGCCAGCAGTGTGCTGTATACATTTTACTGCATTTAATCTCATTTATCTTCACAGCATCAGGACATACTTACCACAGCCTCAACTGCAGGTGAACTGTCCCCTACCACCAATAGAGTAGAACACCTGGGGAAAGGCAAAATTAAGAGGTGACATTCTGCAAACAGCACCTATATTCCACCAAATACTGATTAGTTTATGAAAGGCAAAGATATTTAGCAACTTACTAGGGAAACTGAGGGACTTACTTTAATGTCTTCGATTTGTTATCGTTTTGGCCCAGCAAGGGTCTTTCAATCTCTAGGTCTCTGCGTCTAGAAAAACAAAGGAAGCAAGACCCCTTTCAGGAAAAATCATAGCAACTCAGATTATTTTCTGGTTGTGAAAACCAGTATCAAGGAATCTGAAACTATCTTTCCTTCACACCTGATGAGGGAAGGGACCCTTTTGCACTTTGTTCATGAGCTGCCATTTTAATAGCATCCTGAGTGGTACAGAGCAGGAACAAGGCTCCTGGCTCAAACCTGAGGGGCACTATGGGATGCCAGAAGTTTAGAGGCAACTTCAAAACTCAACAGCAATTCTTCTGCAATCCTCAAGTTGTAGTGTTTAATTTTCCAAGTAGTTTATAGGAACAAATTCCTTAAGAGAAGGGGAACTTTGGCGGGGAGGGGGGAACTTGTAACTAACATAGTTTAGTGCAGTACTTAATAAATCTTTCTGATTTCAACTGAAAATATGCAGGCTCTGTAATACAGAGAAAGGAGTTGGAGACAAGGTTCAAAATCTCTGGGTGAATTTAGGTAAGTTACAGCTGACCCATTTTCTCAATCTTTTCCCATGTACTCAGAAAGCTAGGAGGAATGAATATGTTTGACCTTAGAAAAACTGGTCCCAAGATAAGAATCCAATTCTCTCAGTGACTGGGGGAGATACGACAGTAGGTTTAGGAACATGCACGAACAAAAGAGAATTTACTAGTGCCCATGTGTTAGTTTTGGCCGGTAACAAGATGTCAGCAAAAAAAAAAAAAAACTGAATCAAAGCCTAAGACTTCTATTCTTTGCCTCTTCTCCATGTATTTTTCTGTCCTGCCTCACGTTACGTGTATATTTTTGTGTGTGTAACTTAAACTACAAATGGTATTTGAATGTGCCCAAAACAGCCTTCAGTTCATTTCTTTTTTTTTTTTTTTTTAAAGCAATCTCTACACCCAACATGTGGCTTGAACTCATGACCCCAAAATCAAGTCGCACACTCTACCAACGGAGCAAGCCAGGTGCCCCCATTCATTTTCCCTGAAAGCTGTCTTCCTATCTGTCTGATAGCCCTCCCTCTTTTACTGTGGTGCAACAGCAGGAAAATCACCTCATGACACAACACTGAAAAAAGTAGTGTATTTTCCCTTCCCCTCTCCCTCAAATGTCCATTATCTTTTTGGACCCAGTTTACATTTAAGTGGAGGAATAGGAAATAACTGTACCCGTTATAAGAACCCAGGAAGAGCTGTAGGTTTTCTTGATTGATATCTTGGGCAATATGCAGCCTGTAGGTTTGAATCAGGTCCAAGTTGGCCTGCAACTCTTCCTAGAACAATTGAAAAGAGATACAAGGTAAACATCTGAGCTACAATACAAGCCTATGTTGCTTGGTTTGCATTCTCAATGTTTAAAGACATTTCTCTCTGCTCAAGATGGGAAATGGGACAGAGCCTGGGGTCTACCCTCATACTGGTAGGCTGAATGACTGAAGTCTTTATCTGCAGTAGACTGGTTCAGTGCCATATTCTGTGTCAGATGAGGGCACAAAGACTCTATTATGGCAAAGGCTAGTCACCGACTCCAGGCCAAATGTAAAAACTTGGAGATTTGTTCTCAACTTCCTTCTTACCTGCAGCACCCAGAAACTGCACTGGACTTGGATTCAAATACTAGCTGTGCAACTCAGACAGGTCACCTAACCATTCAGAACCCTAGTTTCCTTATTTGTGTTTTTTGCATGTTCTGCCACTCCTCATAAAACATGAAGATAATAACCAGAGATACCTGACAAGGTCGCTTTATTTATTTATTTATTTATTTAATTTTTTTTTTTTTAAAGATTTTATTTATTTATTTGACAGAGAGATCACAAGTAGGCAGAGAGGCAGGCAGAGAGAGAGGAAGAAGCAGGCTCCCCTAGAGAGCAGAGAGCCCGATGCGGGGCTCGATCCCAGCACTCTGAGATCATGACCTGAGCCGAAGGCAGCGGCTTAACCCACTGAGCCACCCAGGCGCCCCTATTTATTTATTTTTAAAATAGGCTCTACGGGGGCGCCTGAGTAGCTCAGTGGGTTAAGCCTCTGCCTTCGGCTCAGGTCATGATCCCAGGGTCCTGGGATCGAGCCCCGCATCGTGTTCTCTGCTCAGCAGGGAGCCTGCTTCCTCCTCTCTCTCTGCCTGCCTCTCTGCCTACTTGTGATCTCTGTCAAATAAATAAATAAAATCTTTAAAAATAAATAAATAAAAATAAAATAAAATAGGCTCTACGCCTAATGTGGGGCTTGAACTAATGACCCTGAGATCAAGAGTCCCGATCTCTACAGCCAAGTGCCCCTGACAAGGCTGTTTTAGAGATTAGATAAGAAAAGTTACATGAACTGTAAAGTGGAAAATAAATGGAAGGTGGGGCACTAGGCTGGCTCAGTTGGTAGAGCGAGTCACTCCTGATCTCAGGGTTGTGAGGTCAATCCTCATGCTGGGTGTAGAGAAAACTTTAAAAATTTTTTTTTAAAAAGGGAAGGTAACATTTTTCTTAATAGCTATAAATCTATATAATTAACTTATTTGTACTGATATAATATAATCAGTATATCACTTATTTATATATTATCGCTTAGTAATATCCATAGAATTATGTATTACATTCCATTTACATTTTATTAAGTCAATTTATCATTTAATCTTACTGCTATTATTAAAGGTATAAAATAAGAAAGAAACAAATGATTTATACAGGGAAGTGAGTCTTCCTCCCCCACCACCCACTGTCCAATGGTCCCTCTCTTGCTGGCCTTCTCAGGTCATCAGAACAGTTGCCAGGTGGTTGTATACATAAACATACATGTACATAGCTATACACGTGTACACAAGCGCACACACCCCCAGCAAGCAGTTTTAAGCAGAAGGGAAAATATCTGCTTTGGAGGGAAGAAATGGATCAGGGATAGTAAGAGAGCCAGTTAATCCAGGGCAGTATGTCAAGGTCACCATCAAACCTCATAGGGAAATACAGATAAGAAGAACATCTGTTTGCATTCTGACTACCATATAGGTAAAGTGAGCCAAGAATACAGTTGAAAACTGATCAAATGGATCAGAGTCTACCTGAAACTAAATGGTACTACAATCACTCTGAGGAAATACAGTAAAGGGTAAAGAAATTATAATAAGAAAAGTAAACAACAAATGTAGCACACAGTAATCAGAGATGACATATGTAGCCAGCTCTCCCTTCAAGGTCTGGAGAGAAGCCCGAGGAGCAAAGTTTGAGATAAAAGAGGGAAGAAATGATAATGGAACAAAAGACGTACAACTGGCTTAAGTGTTACTGGAACTTGTTAGGTAAAGCTGTTAAGTATAAACTGCCTCCCCACCCCCCAGTTTTCTTTTTTTTTAAACACAAATTGTGGTCTGCTACACATACTGTCCTACACTTTGCTTCTTCTCTTAAAGTATTAGAGAGCATTCCTTATCAGGACATACGGAGTTGCCTTGTTTACTTATACTACTTGGTTCTCTACAACCTTACTAATACAAATGGCCATTCTTTTTAATTTTTGCAAATTTGATAGATAAAAAAGAGCTATCACTACGGCTGTTTTTTCTATTGGTGAAAATGAGATCATTCATGTTTCAAAACCTTTTTGTTTCCATTTCAAAATATTAGAAGCAAACACAGTTGCTTGCTTAAATTTTATTTTCCTAAAAGTTTATTTATTTATTTATTTATTTATTTATTTATTTAAGTCATGTCTATATCCACCGTGGGGCTCAAACTCACGATCCTGAGATTGAGTTGCACACTTCGACTAGCCAGTTTCACCTCTTTTCTCACAAGGACAAAGCCAACAGGAAAAACATTTTGAAAGTGGGAAAGCAGAAGAAAGACTAAAATCACTCATTTCACAGATTTGGTAAGGCTGCTAGGCTAGGCTGGCAGCGGGGATAGTGAAAGAAATCCATGAACATGTACCAAGTAGCCCGGAAAGGTTCAAGATTTTTAGGCACCAGTTCTCTCTGCAAGCAGAGGGTAAAGATGGGGCTAACAAAAGGAGGTTAGTTTCAAGTTCTGTTAAATAAAAATGTAACACCAGGAAGACAAACAATTAGGTAGACAAACAATCATAATACACAAAGTAAAAACAAACAACTGAAAGGAGAAATAGAAAATTCAACAATAATAGTCCATAACTTTATTTATTTAAAAGATTTATTTGAGAGAGAGAGAGAGGCAGAGACAGAGAGCATGAGCAGGGGAAGGGACAGAGGGAAAGGGAGAAGCAGACTCCCTGCTGAGCAAGGAGCCCCATGTGGGGCTTGATCCCAGGACCCTGAGATCATGACCTGAGCCAAAGGCAGCTGCTCAACTGACTGAGCCACCCAGGCGCCCCAGTAACAGTTTGTAACTTTAATACCTCACTTTGATTTATGGGTGAATAATGAGGCAGAAGATCACAAGGAAACAGAAGAATTGAACAACACTGTAAACCACCAGACCTGACAAAACACCCAGAGTACATACACTCCATTTAATGGGAGCAGAATGAATACACATCCTTCTCATGTGTATATGGAACAGAAAGGACACATTAGGACCACAGAATAAACCTTAATACATTCAAAAAGGAATGAAATGTTAAGTATATTCTCTGACTGCAATGGAATGAAATTAGAAATCAGTAACAGAGGGGTGCCTGGGTGGCTCAGTGGGTTAAGCCTCTGCCTTCAGCTCGGGTCATGATCTCAGGGTCCTGGGATTGAGCCCTGCATCAGGCTCTCTGCTCAGCAGGGAGCCTGCTCCCCACCCCCTCTGCCTACTTGTGATCTCTCTCTCTCTCATTCTCTCTCTAATAAATAAATAAATAAATATTAAAAAAAAAAAAAGAAGAAATCAGTAACAGAAGGAAATCTGGGATATTAAACACATACTCCTAAATAACTAATGGATTAAAGAATCACAAGGAAATTAGAATATACTTTTGAGATAAATGAAACTGTCAGAATTTATGGGCTGCAGCTAATGTGGTGTTGAGAGGGAAATTTACAGCTGTAAATGCCTATATGAAAAAAAGAAAAAAGATCTCAAGTCCACAACTAGACTTTCACCTTAAGAATCTAGAAAAAGAGGGGAGCATGGGTGGCTCAGTTGGTTAAGCATGTGACTCTTTATCTCGGCTCACGTTTTCATAGCAGGGTTGTGAGTTCGAGCCCCACACTGGGCTCTGTGCTGGGCATGGTGGAGCCTGCTTAAATAAAAGAAAGAAAATAAAAGAGAGAAACTAGAAATATAAGAGGAAACGTAAAGCAAGCAGAAGGAGGGCAATAATAACAATTAGAGTGGAAATAAATGAAATAGAGAATTTTAAAAGAACAGGAAAAAAAACCCCAATAAAGCCAGCAATTGACTGGTTAGACTGACAAAGAAAAGAGGTAAGACTCAAATTATTAAAATCAGGGAGGGAAGAGGAGACATTATTTTCAATTTTACAGAAATAAAAAGAATTATAAAGGAGTATTATCAATGATTTATGCCAACAAATTGGGTATCTGAGATGAAATGGACAAATTTCTAGAAAGACACAAACCACCTATAAAGCATCCCAAGAAATAGATTTGAATAGATCTTTAATAAGTAAAATCATTAAACTAGTAACATAAAAAGTATCCACAAAGAAAAGCTTTGGCTCAGATGGTGTCACAGTGAATTCTATCAAACATTTAAAGAAGACATCAATCCTTCCCCAACTCTTACAAAAAATAATTTGATACTTATCAGCTCATTCAGAATCTTATTATCCAACTTACTCTTCCCTCTGAAAAGAGGACTGGGGTTTCCTCTTCCACCCCATAATTATCCACACCTGTCATTTCTTCTATAGACTTACCACTAAAAAACATAGGAATGAACAAGATAATCTCTAAGGCTCTTTGAGCATTGATATTTGTTTTAAACATTTTGGCTTCTTTTTTCTCTGAAATTTCTATTTCTGTGAAGACTTTCCCAGACTTCATTATGGCTCTGAAGATGTTTGCTGAGGCACGTGATGTTGTCAAACATTAACAGACGGCATGCTGCTGACAGAGAACAGGTGGTGGGGGAGGGGATTTTGTCTTCCTTCATCTCTTCAAATGCCAAGAGCCATGGGGCACTGAGTTAATGCCTGTCCCCTAAGATTGGCCTTTGCTGGGCCCCCTGCATCACACTCTGCACTGGAACTGGCACCCATGAGGATCAGGTGAATTCTACGGTACCCCCTCTTTCCTGAGGTAAATGAGGCTTTGCTGCTAGCCAACAAACAGCTGTCCTGGTTGGAATAGGCACTTACCTGACCAAAGTGATGAGCCAAAATAATGTCCACAACATTGGTGGTCAAGCCTGAGAGCTAAAAAGATAAAAGCTTTGTGTCAAGGGAGTTAAGCATACATAATTCCCAAGTTGTCCACTTATAATTAGTGCACTCTATTTCACACATTATCCCTCAACAAACAAAAGCACAACGCAGTGTCACACAGTTTCATGAGATGGTGGTTTCAAGATACGTGAGAACAAGAACAAATGGTCTCCCTTCCAGGGAAATAATATCACCTGCTTTGAAATAGGTGGCTAGAGGGACGCCTGAGTGGCTCTGTTGGTTAAGCATCTGCCTTCACCTCGGGTCATGATCTCATCCTCTCCCTCTACCCCTCCCCCACCTTGTGTTCTCCCTCATTAAAAAAAAACACACCACTTTTTTATTTATCCGACAGAGAGAGCACAAGCAGGCAGAGCAGTAGGCAAAGGGAAAGGGAGAGGGAGAAGCAGGCTCCCCAGTGAGCAAGGAACCAGATGCCAGGACCCTGGGATCAACCTGAGCCAAAGGTAGATGCTTAACCGACTAAGCCACCCAGGAGCCCCTAAAAAACAAACAAACAAACAAACAAACAAACAAACAAACAGGAGGCTAGAAGAAATGCTGCTCATTCTTTCTCTGAAAACTTAAGACCTAGAACTCTTGCTATTAGCTACTTCATTCCTGCCTATGTTTCTGCATTTACACTGGATTCATGGCTAATAAGGATGGACTTAACAACTACTCCCAAGCCATCCAAGAGACAAAAATGATTTTTTTTCTTTCCTCCAATTTTCGCTATCTTCATTTCAGGGAGTGGGAGGAAAATGCTATGTTTACAGAATGTTCTTGCGTTTTGAACATTTTTCTCCTAATTTTTTCCATTTCAAAATGATGCAGAGCACAGTCTAATAAATGCAGCAATCTGTGCAAATCTGCAGCCTGCTAGTCTATTTTCAGAAAAATTTCCAACTCAAATTATGTTGCTGATTCCCTGTAGCCTTCTTCCTTGGTTTTATGCTTCATTGCTACTGCTGCTGACTTGGATGAGAGGTGAAGTGGTGAACTGGGAGTGCAGATGGAGAAGAGGAGAGGATGAGAGAGACGTGGATATGGGTAGAACAAGATTACATGGTCCCAGAAAGATTAAGGAAGAAAGAAGCCCAGAAATCTTCAGAGGGGTTACCAATGATCAAACCATTATAAATTAAAGATAATTGGGATTATAACCATTCATGTTTAATACTCATAAGGTCATTCTTAAGTTTCATAACAATTTTATTAGGCTATTACACATTATTTATTATACATTATTGAATGTTCAAGTAAATTTTAACACAAGTACATAACTAGATAGGAATCAGAACAAATTTTAAGTAAGTCAGATTATAAGAAAGAATTTCCACAGCATCTGGCAACAGCATCATTAATACATTTCACCCAAAGCCAGAATATGCATATTTCTCTAGAACTTAAGTATGGGAAGAAATGGATAAATTTTTTACAATCTAGTCTACTGGTAGGTGGAGTATTCTTAACATACTGTGTTATGTTAGTTTCAGGTGTATAACACAGTTATTCAACAATTACATACATTGCACAGTACTCATCAAAGTAAGTGTAATCTTAATCCTCTTCACCTATTTCACCCATCCCCCCACCCACCTCCTCTCTGGTAACCATCTGTTCTCCAGTTACGAGTCTGTTTTCTCATTTGTCTTTTTTTTTCTGCCTTTGTTTGTTTGTTTTGTTTCTTAGAATTTCAGTAGGTGGGGTGGAATATTTTAACATTTTAAAGTAATTTAAAGGCAATTCATGCTTATCATAGAAAATTAGAAAAATATAGAATATGAAAAAGAAAATAAAAATCATTTGTAATGCTACCATCCAAAGACATAACTGCTAGTAACAAATTATTTTCCCTTTTTCTTTTTCTTTTTTTAAATATATATAGTGGGTAAGACCAGAATTTTTATTAATATTTTTTAAGGATTTTATTTATTTAAAGATTTTTTTTTTTTTTAATTATTTGTCAGAGAGAGAGAGGGAGAGAGAGCAAGCACAGGCAGACAGAATGGCAGGCAGAGGCAGAGGGAGAAGCAGGCTCCCTGATGAGCAAGGAGCCCGATGTGGGACTCGATCCCAGGACGCTGGGATCATGACCTGAGCCAAAGGCAGCTGCTTAACCAACTGAGCCACCCAGGCGTCCCAAGGATTTTATTTATTTATTTGACATAGAAACACATGGACAGAGGGAACACAAGGAGGGGGATTCGGAGAGAGAGAAATGGGCCTCTTGCTGAGCAGGGAACCTGATGCTGGGCTGAAGACAGAGCAGCAGGCAGAGGGAGGGGGATAGCACGCTCCCCACTGAGCAAGGAGCCCAATAAGGGGCTCAGAGGGCTTGATCTTGATCCCAGGAGCCTGGGATCATGACATGAGCCAAAGGCAGAGGCTTAACAACTGAGCCACCCAGTCGCCCCTGATTTTTTTTTTTTTTTAAAGATTTTATTTATTCATTTGACAGACAGAGATCACAAGTAGGCAGAGAGGCAGGCAGAGAGAGAGAGAGAGAGAGAGAGAGAGAGGAGGAAGCAGGCTCCCTGCTGAGCAGAGAGCCCAATTCGGGGCTCGATCCCAGGACGCTGAGATCATGACCTGAGCTGAAGGC
>NW_019154090.1:22139048-22165463 GCF_002288905.1 Enhydra lutris kenyoni | reverse complement strand
AAAGATTTTATTTATTCATTTGACAGACAGAGATCACAAGTAGGCAGAGAGGCAGGCAGAGAGAGAGAGAGAGAGAGAGAGAGAGAGAGGAGGAAGCAGGCTCCCTGCTGAGCAGAGAGCCCAATTCGGGGCTCGATCCCAGGACGCTGAGATCATGACCTGAGCTGAAGGCAGAGGCTTTAAACCACTGAGCCACCCCAGGTGTCCCTGATTTTGTTTTTTAATGTAATCTCCACACCCAATGTCGGGCTTGAACTCACAACTCTGAAATGAAGAGGTGGATGCTCTACTTGATGTGGGAAACAAAAACGAAAGAAACAATTAAATTTCCTTACTGGCTATAGCCCATTAATAAGTTCTTGAAATGAAGAGTGACCTTCCTCTGGGGGCTCAGCTGCCTCCATGTTGACACTTTGCTAAGGGCAAAAGGCAATCTTAGCTTACCATTATCCTGGCACCCCAAGATACTGTAAGTGTTCTTTAACACAAAAAAATTCCTTTGGAGGAACACCTGGTATGGCTCAGTAGGTTAAGTGTCTGACTCATGATTTTGGCTCAGGTCATGGATCTCAGGGTTGTGGGATGAAGCCCTTTGTTGGGCCCTGTGCTAGGCATGGAGCCGGCTTGGGATTCTCTCTTACCCTCTCCTTCTACCCTTCCCCACCTTTCTTAAAAAAAAAAAAAAAAAAAAAAAAAAGTCCTTTGGAAACTTCCTTTCTCTCTACCCCCCAAGACACATATTAGCAATCATCTTACAAGCATATGGTCCACTTATCTACATCTGAAGGGTCTCATGACCAGGGTTTTACTTGATAGTAATGAATGACCTTTTCCTAACAATAGGTAGCTCCCTCAAGGTCCTGGAAACCTTGCTAAAATTCCTTAGAGACTTAGACTATCCCTAACCCTCTCCAAAGTTGAAAGTATATAATCCACCTGTCACAACCCCAATGCAGCTTTTTCCTACCACAGGTTCTATCCTGTGCTTCAATAAAACCACTTTTTTTCACTGAAGACCTCTCAGTTCTTTTTTTCTTAGTTTGTCGGATCCTAGCCCCAATATTTTCTGCACCAAATGACTGAGCCAGCCCAAATTATTTTCCTTCTTTTCTTATGGATAACTATTTAACAAAATTGGGACATATGTAGTTATTTCTCTTTTTTAAACATGAGAATCTTCTCATTTCTTTAAATAACCCAAATAACAAATTTTTGATTGCAGGATATTCCATTCTATGGTTGTATCAAATTTTGTTGCTCTACAGTACTGGCACCTATGCCATTTCCATCTTTTAGCCCTAAAAACAAAGCTTTAATGAATATTTTGGCTCTTTGACTTCCTAGCTGTGTGACCTTAAACAAATGACTTAATTTCTCTGTGGGATAATAATAATAATAGTAACACTTCACTGGACTGTCCTGAGAATAAAAAGTTTAAACATTCATAAAACATTTAAGAACAGTGCCTGGTACAGAGCAAATGATGTGGAGAACAAAGGCAAAAGGAAGATGGATAAAATGAAATATCCTTTTAACTCTAGCCCATTGACAGATACTTGGGACAGGCCGAGTGTGACATTCCTCCAGGAGCTCCCAATCTTCATGTTAATACCTTTTTTTTTTTTTTTTAAAGATTTTATTTATTTGACAGACAGAGATCACAAGTAGGCAGAAGGCAGAGAGGCAGGCAGAGAGAGGAGGAAGCAGACTCTCCGCCGAGCAGAGAGCCCGATGTGGGGCTCGATCCCAGGACCCTGAGATCATGACCTGAGCCGAAGGCAGAGGCTTTGACCCAGTGGGCCCAATACCTTACCAGAGGAAAAACCACCTTAGCTTGACCATAGCTAGGCCTCTAGGATCCTTTAAGTCTTCTTTAACATATGAAAATCCTTTGGAAACTTCCTTTGTTCTCCACCCCTCCCAAAGTAAAAGCATATAAGCAATAGCTCCTCATAATCCCAGTACAGTTCTTTGTGCCTGCGCCCTGTCCCTGCTAATAAAACCACCTTTTGGCACCAAAAAGGTCTCAAGAATTCTTTCTCCACCATTCACTCTTGGACCGCACATCAAATCACATTAGCAACTACTAGACAGTTATTAGTTCTTAAAAAATTATTATCCTTTTATTTAAACCTTTGTAAGTATCACTATTTATTCTTCAAGGAAGTTCCTAAATATTGAATTACTGGATCTCATGGCTGAGTATCAGTAGATTCTTGATACATATGACAAGCTGGGTACTGGTATTTTGGAGACTACATCCACTGGTGTATTAGAATAAACATTTACAGCAATTTAAAAATACTTAGAGGGCGCATGGGTGGCTCAGTGGGTTAAGCCTCTGCCTTCGGCTCAGGTCATGATCTCGGGGTCCGGGGATCGAGCCCTGCTTTGGGCTCTCTGTTCAGCAGGGAGCCTGCTTCCCCCTCTCTCTGCCTTCCTCTCTGCCTACTTGTGATCTCTCTGTCAGGTAAATAAAATCTTAAAAAAAAAAAAAAAAAAAAAAAAAAAAAGTCGCGGCAGTATATATATATATATATATATATATATACACACACACACACATATATATAAATACTTAGAAATAGGTATTTGTTTTAAAATGAGACTATTACATTAGGCATCTTTTAGCAGGTAATGAAAGCCTAGGTTATTTTTTTCTCTGAAAAAAATTTAAAACATCACTGCTTTAATCTCAACCTCATAGTTTCAGATTAAAATAACACACAAATAACATATGTATGTTAGTAGAGAAAAATATTTCAAAAGTAATTCCTTTTCCAATCTAAAAACAGTGAATGACTTTTCTAGCACAGATCAGTTTAATGCAAAAAGTTATATAATACTATGCTTTTACCGTTATTCCCTCTTTCCACTCTGGTTGTTGCTGGGATTATCTATATTTGTAAAAATACATGAGGGAGCAAAAGGCAAACTGAAGGCAAACCACAAGCTAACACTCTCCCCTCTATCCTACCAGAGGTGGGATTTATGAGGTATTCCTCAAGGAACTCATGGCTGCCTTACTGTTAATGTTTTGCTAGAAACTAAAAACCACCTTATCTTGACAATAGCCAGACCTCCAGGATCCTGTAACTCTTCTTTTCATGCAAAACTCACTTTAGAGACCTAGGTTATCTCTACCCTTCCCAGCCCCCAAATTTAAAAGCATATAATCAATAGTTCCTCATAATCCCAGTGTAGTTCTTTCTGCCCATGGGTCCTGACCCTATGCTATATAATAACACCTTATTGTACAGTAAACATCTCAAGAATTCTTTCTTGACCACTGGGCTCTATAATCTTGCATCAATTAGAATATACTCCTGTAGTTTCCTATCTCCTTAAACAGATTTTAGATTAATATTCTATCTAAATAGTAAATTCTACGTAGATAGCAAGTATCTTCATCTTTCAGATAGCAAACATCTCAATCCTACCCATCTTTCGGTGCAGTAGCAAAAACAAGCTATTTGGGGTTCAGTGAAGAGAGTCATTCATTCATTCGTTTCACTCATTAAAAGTGAAAATGTGGGGCACCTGGGTGGGGCTCAGTTGGTTAAGCCTCTGCCTTCGGCTCAGGTCATGATCCCAGGGTCCTGGGATTAAGCCCTGTCACTGGGCTCCCCGCTCAGCCAGGAGCCTGCTTCTCCTCTCCTTCTGCCTGTTGCTCCCCCTGCTTATACTTTCTTACTTTCTCTGTCAAATAAATAATTAAAATCTTAAAAAAAAAAAAAAGTGAAAATGCAAAACACAGATTGGGAGAAGATATTTACATGTACTCAGCAAAGGATTAATATGCAAAATATGGGGGCGCCTGGGTGGCTCAGTGGATTGGGCCTCTGCCTTTGGCTTGGGTCATGATCTCGGGGTCCTGGGATCGAGCCCCACATTGGGCTCTCTGCTCGGCGGGGAGCCTGCTTCCCCGCCTCTCTCTGCCTGCCTCTCTGCCTACTTGTGATTTCTCTCTCTGTCAGATAAATAAATAAATAAATCTTTTTTAAAAATGCAAAATATGTAAAGAACTCTTACAGATCAGTAAGAAAAAGACTAGCAATCGGATTAAGGAAAAAGAGGCAAAGGACATGAACAGTCACTTCCTTAGAGGATACTGAAATGGCCAGTAAGTTTCAGAAAAGGTACTCAGACATCATGGGCCCTTACAGAAATACAAATTAAAACCCAGTATTATTTACCCATAAGCATCGTTTAAAACAAAAAAAGATGGTATAATTAAAAATTAGGGGTTTTTTGTTTACTCCCCCCCCCTTTTTAAAGATTTTTATTTATTTATTTGAAAGAAAGAGAATGAGCAGGGGGTAGGGGCAGAGGGAGAAGGAGAAGCAGACTCCCAAGGGAGCAGGGAGCCTGATGAAGGGCTTGATCCCAGGACCCTGGGATGACCATGACCCGAGCCGAGGGCAGATGCCCAACTGACTGAGCCACCCAGGCAGACCCCCCTGCCCGTTTTCTGTTGTTGTTGTTTTTTTTTAAGATTTTATTTATTTAACAGATAGAGATCACAAGTTGGCAGAGAGGCAGGTAGAGAGAGAGATAGAGGAGGAAGCAGGCTCCCTGCCGAGCAGAGAGCCCGATGTGGGGCTTGATCCCAGGACCCTGGGATTGGGACCCGAGCCGAAGGCAGAGGCTTTAACACACTGAGCCACCCAGGCACCCCTGTTGTTGTTTTTTTTTAAGTAGGCTCCATGCTGGGCTACTGAGATGGGCAATGCAGGGCTTCCAAGACCAAGACCTAAGCTGAGATCAAGAGTTGGATGCTCAGCCAACTAAGCCACCCAGGTGCCCCAAAAAGTTGTTTTTTAATAACTAAAGCTATTTTGTTAAATATAGTGTGTGTGTGTGTGTGTGTGTGTGTGTGTGTGTGTGTGTATACACACAAACAAATATTATAAATAAAACTGCTCCTGTTTTATAAAAATTAAAATGACTATCAAATGTTGGTGAGGATGTGGAACAACTGGAACTTTCTTTTTTTTTTTTTTAACTGGAACTTTCTTTTTTTTTTTTAAAGATTTTTATTTATTTATTTGACAGAGAGAGATCACAAGCAGGCAGAGAGGCAGGTAGAGAGAGAGGAGGAAGCAGGCTCCCTGCTGAGCAGAGAGCCCCATGTGGGGCTCGATCCCAGGACCCTGAGATCATGACCCGAGCCGAAGGCAGCGGCCTAACCCACTGAGCCACCCAGGCGCCCCTCAACTGGAACTTTCATACACTGCTGGTAGGTAAGCTGGCCAAATACTTGGGAACGTTGTAGCTACCGAAGCAAAACGACAACTGCCCTATGACCCAGAAATTCCACTTCTAGGTGCAGAGCCAAAAGAAACAGATATGTAGGTCTACTGAGAGACATATAAAAGAATGTGCACAGGAACTTTATTCATAATAACCAAATAACAAACAACTCATTCTGTCTATTCACATCACAAACTACTAAACAAGAATTAAAAACATACTTAGGGGCACCTGGGCGGCTCAGTTAGTTGAGCATCCGACTCTTAATTTCAGCTCAAGTCATGATCTTAGGGTTGTGAGATCAAGCCCCGAATTGGGCTCTGTGCTGGGTGTGGAGCCTGTTTAAGATTCTTACCACCCCCAGCTTCTTTTGTCCCTCTCCATCTCTCTCTCCCTCTCTAAGTAAATAAATAAATAAACAAACAATAAAATAAAAAGAACTACCACTACACCTAACAAGAAGGAGGATCACTGACAACGCTGAAAACAGCCAGACACAAATGAATATATATTCTATCATTCTTATTATATAAAGAATAGAGAAAACCTATCTATGGTGATAGATGTCAGAATAACAGCTCTATCTAGGAAGGAGAGGACGTATTAACTAAAGAAAAGGCACAAGGGAATCCTCGGAGGTGGAAATAGTCTATATATTGACTGAGTGGAAATTACATATGTAATTACATTCATCAAGCTGTATACTTAAAGGTTTTTGCCTTTAACTGGATATACTTCAATGAAAAAATAAAAATAAAAGTGAGACATTTTGAGAAGGGACCAAGATGAGCCAACAAATACCATTTGGTGCTTACTTTGGAAGCTGCCCAGTCAATCCAGCCTTTAGCACAAGGGTCAACGTTAATGAGCACAAGGCCTTCCACGAGCTCTGGATGATTGAGCTGAAATAGGAGACAAAGCAAAAGTGTAAGTTCCACTCCCAGCATTCTTTTTAAAAATTGGAACACGGTTAATCATTTCTTATGCATTATGCCATAATGCCTTAGATTTGAAAGTAAGACTTCAGCAAGGTGGTAGGAAGAGTATTTGGAAAAATTGCTCTTAAAGACTGACTTAGCAACTGGAAAACCAGTTCCCTAAAGTGCTGTCGAATGATCTTGCCTTGCAAGGATCTGTAAGGAGACAGGATATTTATTTCCGCAGCAGAGGAAGGCACTTGGCATCTCTGCAGTTGATTAGCTCATAGCGGGTCTCCTCTACTGGGAAAGTACCCGTGGAACTACTTGGCATAAGGAGCTGCTGAGGCTTAGACGGATGAATTTCACACTCATATGCCCTTGTCCCCAAAAGGAGCTTCTAGTTTTTGTTTCAGAAACCACATGAATGGGTGATACCACCCTGTCCCACTCAAGAGGCATCTGAAAAATTTCATAATTTCTATTCCTTAAATAGAAATCAGTACAAACATTTTTGTGTACACTCAAAACTCTCTAGTTTACTCTCCTTGCCTCTGATTACATTGATTATACTCACTAGAGAAAATCTGATAAATAGAAATTATAAAAGTTAGGCAATAAAACCTCATAATACCTAACCACACAACATCAATCCCTATTAATATTTTGGTAGTCCTTTCCTATGCCTATGACAAATGATGTGGATCTGTATTCTAACTTTTTAATTAACATTATAGTGTATGTGAATCACATACCACTACGAGCTCTTACAAAAGTTTAATGGTGCACAAAATTCCATAAGTTTTCTCAAAGAATTTACCGATGTACTGCTCTTGTTTGTGATTTTTCAGGTACTATAAGTACAAAACAGGGCTTTATATACAAACCTATATCTGCTATTCACAGAATTTACAGAAAAACTTACATAAGACCCACAGAAATACCCGGTAACTAACATAGAAGTAGAACTGTGACCTAGGCAGTGTCTCAAGGGTATCGAGACTAATCCTCTATGTACTTACTGCAAATCTGCTGAGGATGTAAGCTCCAGCTCCGACTCCAATCCCAATGATGCTTTTCAGACTATGAAAGGGGATATAAGCAACACCAATAAGGTTAACTTATTTGAAGGTGACAAAGCACAAATGGAAAAAATACAACTGGGTTCAACTCTGGCTCTGATGCTTAATGGATTCTGGAACTTGGTCACATTTCTCTAATTTTCAGCCTCAGTTCCCCAACTACAAAAGGATACAACTACCTACTTCTAAGTTGATTTTATGGATTAAATGAAATAGGACTAAAACCTGGGAGTCATTCTAACAGTTTCCTTTCCTATCACCTCCATGTCCGACCCAATAGCAAGTCCTATAAAGTCTACTTCCAAAATATTTCCTTCCTATCTCTATCTACTTCACTGCATTCCCCTGAGGGCATCCAGTACTCCAGCTATCACTACCTCTTGCCTGACTGCTGTAATAGTTTAAAGGTCTCCCTGCTTTTTCTTTTTTACTCCTCTCCAACCCATTCTCTCCATAGCTAGAATAATCTTTTTTAAGAATGTAAACAGCTTGGGATGCCTGGGTGGTATAGTCAGTTAAGTGTCTAACTCTTGGTTCTGGCTCAGGTAGTGATCTCAGGGTCTTGGGATCGAGTCCTACTTCTGGCTCCATGCTCAGCCAGGGAGTCAGCTTGTAGATTCTCTCTCCCTTTTCCTCTCCCTGAGCCCCTCCCCCTACCTCTAAAATAAACAGATCTTTAAAAATATTAAAAATAAATTTAAAAAGTAAACAGCTTTATTGAAATGCAACTTTTATACTTAGAGTGATCATTTTAAAAGACCAAATTGAAAAAAAAAAAGTAAATTTAATGCATTCTTATCCAATCCATTTTTAAATTCTATACCTGAAACTAAAATAAATAAATAAATAATAAAAGACAAAACTGGTATCAGTCCCCTGCTTAAAACCCTTCTAATATCTATATCTATAGCTTTTGAATAAAATCCCAAATTCTTACCTGATCTGTGAGACTATGTAATCTGGCCCTTGCCTGTTTCTCAAATTGCACTCCATGCCTTTCTCCTACTTGCTTATTTGGTCTAGAAAATATTATTCCTTCTGTCTGGAATCATCTTGCCCTGGCTCTCTGTTTTGGTCTCAGCCTAGATGACAACTTTTTAGAGATGCACTGCCCAGCTAGCCTTATCTCTGTGAACCTGACCCTTCTCTAACATCACCCTCACTGACTTCTCTTATAGCACTTTATTTGTGATTATATGTTGCCTTATTTGTTGTCAATTATTCCTCCCACTAAGATATAAGAAGGACACTGTCCATGAGGACAGTGACTATTCCGTTTGCTCAGCATCATAGCCCCTAGATCAGATACACGGTATAAAGTCAAAAGTTGTGTGAAAGAGCTGAAACATACACCTACCTTAAGTGGGTAAGAACAGGAGGCAGCATTTCAGCCAACTCATCCATTGTGGGGTACTGGTACCTGAAATTCGGAAGGATACCTCCTGACTTAGAATGCACCCATATTTCCCAATCACAAGAGCAGCTAGAAGACTATGGGATTCTTAGATAAAAGCATTCTCTTGGGGCGTCTGGGTGGCTCAGTCGTTAAATGTCTGCCTTCAGCTCAGGTCATGATCCCAAGGTCCTGGGATCAAGCCCCACATTGGGCTCCCTGCTCAGCGGGAAGCCTGCTTCTCCCTCTCCCACTCCCCCTGCTTGTATTCCCTCTCTTGCTGTCTCTCTGTGTCAAATAATTAAATAAAATCTTTAAAAAATATAAATAAATAAATAAATAAATAAATAAATAAAAGCTCTCTCTCTCTTTTTTTAAAAAGATTTTATTTATTTATTTGACAAAGAAAGAAATCACAAGCAGGCAGAGAGGCAGGCAGAAAGAGAGGGGGAAGCAGGCTCCCCACTGAGCAGAGAGCCCGATGCAGAGCTCGATCCCAGGACCCTGAGGTCATGACCTGAGCTAAAGGCAGAGGCTTAACCCACTGAGCCACCCAGGCACCCCAAAGCCTTCTCTTTTACCAAAGGCTGAAAGGAGATGATGTGTGGACATGATTATGACATATTGTGCAACTCTCTATGACTTCCATGCTAAGAAGAAAGGAGAAGAACCCATGTGTCTCCATATTCTAAAGAGAAGTTTCTGGGACCAGAGGAAGCCATTTGAAAAAAAAGAGGTAATATGGCTCTTTCCCAGGGTATTTCCAAATCCCTAACAATCACTTTAACCAGGATTGAGGCTCAGTAAACTTCCAGCAATAAAAGTCAACTAAAGAAGTGGCTCTTGGTCTGCAGCTTATATCCAGGCAGCTAAAGGCAAAAACAAAGTCTTACTGGGCCCAACCACCTAGTCACAGATTCTGGACTCCTCATCGTGAATGCTGATTTGCTTTACTCAGGCATAAGATAACACAGTTACTTTATTGCTTCTGAATCTGGTGTATGATATGAACCACTGGATCCTAAGATGGTCAGACAAACCCTGGAATTGATTCAGACTTAGAACCCAAGAAAAGAAGGGAGCACCCACAGAGGTTACAGAAGCAGAGATGGAAAGAGATCTTAAGACAACCTCCTACATATGAGGCAAGATTTACTCTATATCTGACAGAGAAGTCAGCCTGCCTCTGCTTGAAACACTTTTTAAGCAGTGGAGTGCTCTTGAGCCATTTGTGCACAAAATAGAAAAAAGGAACTGAATCTAAATGTTGTTTGATATATGCTAGTCACTGGCCAATTTGTATTTGAGAGACAGAATAGCCTGGATTAGTCAATAACATGGCTTCTGGAGCCAGACTGCCTAAGTTAAAATTCCAGCTCTGCTACTTATTTGTTATGTAATCTTGGCCAAGTTAATTAATATCTCTGGGCCTCAGTTTCCTCACTTGTAAAATAGGAATAATAGTAAATCTGTCCCATAGGTCTGAGGGTTAAATGACTTAATAAATGTGAAGCATTGAAAGCAGTGTGAGGAATGTCGTTCAAGTCTCATGTAAGGGTTAGTTAGCTCTTATTCATCCTCAGTGGTCTGTTTCACAAGTCACTGGCAGAGGCAGCTCTGGAGAGGAGCCAAGGGAAAGGGGAAAAATCAGCATTCCACAGCCTGTGCTTTCACTCCTCCTCCCAAGGTCTTCTCAATAATTACAATGTCCAGAGAAGAGTGAGGGAGACTGAGTCCACCATCCAACGCAGGTTTAGGATGAGGCCAAGAGCACCAGTTCTTCTCAAAATGCCTCTCTAGCCGATAGGGCAGCTTCTCAGAAAAAATGGATACAAAATATTCAAATTCCTGTCACCAGACTGGGAGCTAAGGTCGAGGAGGTGTTCCCAGGAAGCTCAGAGGGATTGGAGTTTGGGCCTAGGAAGCTGGAAGTTTCAGGGAGGGACACAGAAATGACAGATTTTAAAAACATGATGAAGCGGACAGATAAAAGACAGCAAGAAGTGGGTGTCTCAGACACTTAAGGCTTGCAATTACAGGGAGACAGAGTCCCATCAATGGAGAACGATTGCTGGATATAGGAAAACATGCAGTTTTCTTCAACAGACTGTACATAACAGTTCTCAGAGCAAGGAGAGAAACAGGGAGGATGGTTGGTTGATTATAACCCCTAGGCTATGCTAAAATCAAAGCTACTTCTCCCATTGGAGCTCAGTCATTTGCTCTTCTGAATGCATGCCTTCCAGAAGATCTTGCCTGTGGCCTTACCCTGTTGGGAAAGAGGGTGCACCTTCCTGCTGGCCTGGGGCATCCACGTGACAGACAGCAAAGTGTTGGGTGATCTCTTGCATATCTTCAAAGTTAAAGAATGCATTGAAACAGGATTTATCTGCAAGAGTAAAAATACACATAAGTCACATGTTCTCTGTCTCTCCCTGATTTTCAACAGACTGTACATAAAAGTCCTCTCCATTTCTCTCCAGTTTTCCTTGACTCAATTAATTCCATAACATCACCTCTTTCACTCCTTTTCCCCCCTTTTACTCCCTTTTCATCACTGTTCTACTAAAAGGAGGTGTCTGAACAATGTGATTTAAGCGGCCCTAAAGGCTGAACACCAGACATCTCAGTGATCTGAAAAAAACAATGAATTCTCAATTCTACACGTTATCTACAAAATAGAAACCAATTCTGGTATTGCACGAAATAATCCTGCATCCATATGTTATCATTTCTCATGCACCTTATTCCTCCATCTGACACAGAGACGCTGACTATATTCCAAGAACCTGGCTAGAGTAAATACCCTGCATTGCTTAGATTCACCATGTGGAAGACTGTCTCTTGGCAAACTTGCTGGGGTGTAGAGAGGGGCTGCTGCTTCAAATTCTACTCTATTAATATAACTGTTTAAATCTTCTCATGCAAAAGAGGTTACAAAAGCTTCAGCACTAGACTGCAGCCTCAAATGTAGGCCACCTTGGAAAGCTAGAGAAGCATGGGACAAAACACAAGTACAGGCTCTGAGCCTGTGGCTAGGGCCAAAATCTTATACGACCATCTAGAAAAGTCCACTTAAAATCACTGATGACAAGCCATAGAAGAATACTTTTATTAATTCATTGAAGAGCTCACAACAAAGTTAAGTTCAAACTTTGGATTTTCTAACTTGAAATATGAAAAAAACCAAAGTAGTATAGATTTAAACAAAATAAACAACTGATTTCAGTTCTTTTTTTTTTTTTAAGAGACAACCACTTTATTTTTTTATTTTTAAAGTAATCTCTATACCTAACATGGGGCTCAAACTCACGACTCCAAGATCAAGAACTGCAAGCTTTGCCAACGAGCCAACCAGGCGCCCCTCAGTTCTACTCTCATAACCAGTTCATCCTTTAGCAGTTAAGACACAAAGATGAGATATAATTCCAGTATCCCCCAAAAACATTCTTCTGACCAGTTCCTAGACAACTTAATTCTGCCATTAACATGCGTAGCAATGAGGAGGGGAAGGATAAGACAGAAAAGGAAAAACCTGTGCTGTTAGAATACTGGGATTTCTTCTTTTTAAAAATAAATACACAAAGATCAAGTATTAAAATAAAAAGGGAAGGTATAAAATCAAATACATACGATTGAGGCCAATGTCATGGTATGTCAGAATAACTGGTCTGTTTCCCTTTGGTAGGCCTCTGATGGTGACATGGACCACACCATGAGTTGTTTCTATGTCATGTTCCTGTAACAAGAGAATGTATGGTCTCAGCAAAGGCAGAATCAACTTCTCAGGTGGCCAAAGTTCCACGATACCCATTTACTGCTATTTCCTATTTGCTGGGGTGGGACACATCACTGGACTTAACCCATACCAGAGAGATGTTATAGTACACAGAATATCCCCACTTTCTAATTCCTTCGAGATAAACACACAAACAAGGAAAAAATATACTGTCTCAACCATAAATTTCATATCTTAAGTGAGAGCAGTCAGAGATCTGTTAAGAATACGCTTACAAGGGGCTATGAAAAGGAGAACAGCAAGCTGGGTAAGAGGCCAGTAAGACTTGGGGGGAAGAAAAGTTAAGGAAGCAGAAGATAAGGAGCTGCTAGGTTTCAGAGCCTCTAAACTGATGTTCAGCAACTGATAAATTCAGTAGACATCTGTGAATGCCTCTGCCTATCATCTTTTCCCCTCTGGCAGGTGCTGTCCTTTATCATCCACAAATTACAGGAGTGGCTCTTGGCTGCCATGTTTGTAGAAGTAACCTTATGGTCATGGCTTTCTGGAGACAGGCAGGTATCTGGTCCATGCTGGGTATGCATCCTTCCCTGAGAATTTGTAATTGGGATTAAGATTTTATCCTTGGCCTGGCTTTCTCTTGAAAAGAGAAGCAAACTTGGGATATTTTATCTGTTTTATTTTTAAGTAGGCTCCACACTGGTGTGGAGGGGGCTTGAACTCACAACCCTGAGATCAAGACCTGAGTTGAGATCAAGAGTTGGATGCTTAACCAACTGAGCCACCCAGGCATCCTACTTGGGAGTTTTTAGTAGATATTTCCATTGCTCTAATTCTCGGTTCTAGCTGTCTGTGCTCTTAATTTCTGAGACATTCCTGGATTGTGTCTGGATTAAGCTATCTTGGGTGGGCTTGTTCCCTGCACCCCCAAAGAATCCTAATCAAGGCAATGAGTAGTTTAACATGTAGTCAGAACAGAACTCAGGAACTAAATAAAGCTGGAACAAGATGCAACTGGAGCTACTGGGACCAGCACTAAGAGTAACTTGGTAGGAAAAAAGGGAACTATAGAAAAGTCACTGAGGTTTATTCTAGTCCTCTTTGATGTATTTCTCAAAAGTAAAAAATTACCACGTCTAGCCTAGTGATTTTCTGCTGATGAAGTCCTCGCCTATCTCAGAGAGTCTGATAGTAGTTAGAGTAAGATTAATTCTTTCAATAAGAATCCCAACAAAGGCAAAGGGCTTCCAACTTAATTTCTTATCTAATTATGAACCTCATCAGAACTTTGGTCTCTTCTCTGATGTGTGGTATAAAATAATCATAGGCTAATTCAGTATCAGAATATTTCAAATCATAGGCCCCAGGCTGGAGCAGATAATCTCTATCAAATCAAACTATGAATGGCTATTTCTATGATTCTCTATTTCTGCTACCTTCTATTCTAGCCTGTTCAGAAGGCTTGGAAAGGGGATATAAGAAATGAAGGAAAGAATCAGATACTTCGAACTGGCTATGAAAGAAAGTATAGGGTTTGGATGGGAGGAATATAAAGGAAAAAATTCCAGTTACTGTACAAGCATTTCTCTTATAGTAACAGCAGACTTACCATAATAGCAGACTTACTGAGGAAGGCCCCCCCACCCTCCCACCCGACCTCTTCCACTAGCAGGTTCCTTCACTAAACAACTAGTTATTGAATCCCTACTACCAGACCCTGGATTGAGGTCTGGAGATAAAACAGTGAACAGGAGAGTTGTGATCCCTGTTCTCCCAGAGATTATGTTCTAGACAGGATGGCAGGTCATGAACACACAAATCAACCAACCCATAATAATAGCATGTGGTAAGTGCTAGGAAAGTAATAGGAAACTGTAATAGAAAATAGAGAAAAAAGACATTAACTCTTTTAGTAGTCAGGAAAGTGCGAATTAAATTTAATGAGATGCCATTTCACATATGTCAGAATGGCAAAACTTTTAAGTCAGATAACACCAAGTGTTGACTGAGATACAGAGAAATAAGAACTCTCATACACTGCTGGCAGGCATGGAAACTGGAGCAACTACTCTAGAGAACAATTCTGCAATGTCTAGTAAAGTTAAGAGGTGTCTACCCTATATTCTCAAACATGGTCATACACACAAAAAGATATACATAAAGGCAAACATCACAGCCTTATTTATAATGTCAATAAAGTTGGAAATAGCCTAAATGTCAATAGGAAAACTGAGAAATTATGATATATTCGTATAATGAAATACAAATTAAAATGAATGAACTGGAACTATAAGCATTAATAGAAAATCTTGAAAACATAATGCTAAGTAGAAAAGGAGAAGGGTATGTATATACCACTTAATGCAGACTTTTTAAAAAGCAACACTATATAGATTACATGTTTACATACATATATTTCAAGTATAAAAACTTGGAGAAGGAATGTACCCGAAATTTGAGATTTTGTTTCCTTTTGGGAGGTGACAGATTCAGAAAGGGAACTCAGGGAGACTTTGATCCCTCTCATATTCTACTACTTTCTCTCCTTCTCCCATGTTTTACTTCTTGAGAGAGAAAAGGAATGAAGAGGGAGAAACTGGCTTCTGCCAGATGGGTGACATTACAAGAGAACCCAAGGTGAAGAAAATGTCCAATAATCTGTCAGCTTGCCGGAGCCTTCATTCTGTCATATACAAATCTTCAGTAGAGTTTTACTAAAATACTCCAGCTTGGCCTTAGCTGTGGTACTGAGGATGGAGGGGAAAATATAGTTAACGCTTGGCCCTCAGGCTAGCAGGACCTCCCAAGGCCAGGTAATTGATGAAGAGAGCATGTAGGGGAGTTCAGTGGGGCAGGGGATAGTGAGCTGTCAGGGAAGTTCAGGAGAAGGATGATGAAAAGGGTGATATAACAAATGGGATAAAACGCACACACACACACACACACTGTATAAGCAGATGAGGGATGAGGGAACAAGGCAAAGTAACAACTCTGTCATCATCTCATAATCTGGAGAAATTCATAGTTAAAACTGGATCCCTATAAGATTTCAACCTTTTAGGGAGATCTCAGCCCCTACCTCCCCATTACAAGCCCTCAAACTGTATAATGACCAAAGTATTCATGTACCACTCCTGGGCCCTATTGGTCAATCTGGTTGCCCTATTTGGAGCAAACTTGTCAGTGTCTCATATAGTTTCTCTTCATTTTCAAAGTATGTGTATGTAAATGTTCTTAGTAGAATAAAAAAAATGAAATAGGAGACACTCACCTCCACGTGGACTCGCAAATATATCCTTTGCGACTCTGTGTTTGAAGAGCTGGAAGAACTCTCCATCTAGAGATGAGCATGCAGAGACCCTGGCTCTGGTCAGGCAGCTGCAGGGGTGACGCTGCTGCCACCTTTCTGCTTTAGTCAATGATCATCTGTTTCACAGGCTGTTTTTCTAATTACCTCACCCTTCACTCCAGCATTCTAGAGAATGTGACTACACAATGAGAGCCTGTGCTCAAGGGGCAAAGCCCAAGTAGTGTCTAACAGGCTCTGGTCACAGATCTTTCTCAGCACTCTGATTATTTACCATCTCCAAAGCTACGTACTTCTTGAACATGATCTCTTTATTCTCCAGGCTATAAAATGACCTGAAATCATATTGGTCCCCTCTTCATCCTGGACTGCCTCTCCCTCTTAATCAAAAATGTAACTTTTGGGGTGCCTGGGTGGCTCAGTGGGTTAAGCCTCTGCCTTCGGCTCAGGTCATGATCTCAGGGTCCTGGGATCGAGCCCCGCATCGGGCTCTCTGCTCAGCAGGAAGTCTGCTTCCCCCCTCCTCTCTCTGTCTGCCTCTCTGCCTACTTGTGGATCTCTGTCTGTCAAACAAATAAATAAAATCTTTTTTTTTTTAAAGATTTTATTTATTTGACAGACAGAGATCACAAGTAGGCAGAGAGGCAGACAGAGAGAGAGGAGGAAGCAGGCTCCCTGCTGAGCAGAGAGCCCGATGCGGGGCTCGATCCCAGGACCCTGAGATCATGACCTGAGCCGAAGGCAGAGGCTTAACCCACTGAGCCACCCAGGTGCCCCAAATAAATAAAATCTTTAAAAAAAAAATGTTATAACTTTCAAACAAAATGCCTTTTAAAGAATTTAAGAGTTTGTGGGGGTGTGGGGGATGGGTTAAACAGGTGATGAGGATTAAGGAGTGCACTTGTAATGAGCACCCAGGCATATATGAATTGTTGAACACTTTATTGTACACCTGAAACTAATAAAACACTGTGTTAACTGGAGTTTAAAACTTACAAAAAAAAAATTTAAGGGTTTGGGATATTGCCATTATTTTTTTTGAAGATTTATTTATTTGAGAGAGAGAAAGGGGTTGGGGAGAGGAACAGAGGGAGAGGCACAGAGAAAATCTTGAGCAGACTCTGTGCTGAGCACAGGGCCTGACTCAGCCAGATCTCATGACCCTGAGATCATGACCTGAGACAAAACCACGAGTTGGGTTTTGAGTGACTATTTATTTTATAATAAATTTTCACGGGACGCCTGGGTGGCTCAGTTGGTTAAGCGGCTGCCTTCGGCTCGGGTCATGATCCCAGCGTCCTGGGATCGAGTCCCATATTGGGCTCCTTGCTCAGCAGGGAACCTGTTTCTCCCTCTGCCTCTGCCTGCCTCTCGGCCTACTTGTGATCTCTCTCTCTCTCTCTCTCTCTTTGACAAGCAAATAAATAAAATCTTTAAAAAAATTTTTTTTTCACCTTTTTTCTGAGTCCTCTTCCCTCAGCTAAATGTGCTGTTACCAGAATTACACGATCTGACTTATCTCTCTGAACTGTTAATTTTTGATCACTTCATGCCCTTGTCAGTCTGAAATAGTTGCATAACAACACTCCTGAAAATGCCAACATTTTTGTTAACATGAAATTTTATTCTGTTTCTAATAAGCAGACTATTTATAAGCCTTGGGTACAGTTTTTGTTATCAGATAGGAATTTTTGATATAATACCTCTACTACTACCTCTATTTGATACTTCCTCTATTTTTTTTTAAAGATTTTATTTATTTATTTGACAGACAGAGATCACAAGCAGGCAGAGAGTCAGACAGAGAGAGAGGAGGAAGCAGGCTCCCTGCCGAGCAGAGAGCCCGATGCGGGGCTCGATCCTAGGACCCTGGGATCATGACCTGAGCCGAAGGCAGAGGCTTTAACCCACTGAGCCACCCAGGCGCCCTGATACTTCCTCTATTTGATATAGTACCACTACACCTCTGTGCAGTGGTGTAAGGTTCATTTGCATAACCTCATTTACTCCCATAGTAAAAGACTCTGCCTCCAGGATTACTCAGTCTTCTGCCTATCAACAGATCACCTTTTCCTTTTTAAATTTCCATGACACCTTTCCCTGACTCTAGTTTCAGCTCTCTCCCTCCTACCTCTTACCTCTTTTAGCCCAGTTCAGTCAACACTCTTGCAGACTATTTCTACTGTTACTTTTCAACCACCCACAACTCTCGGACTTCTCACAAATCATGTTTTTCATCTGAAAATCTCTTTTACAGTATGTCAGCACATATCTTTACTTCCTTCAAAGTCAACTCCCATATCTTCCTCACATAGCCTTAGTTAACAATGAGAAGACAAAGAGTGAATGGTTATTTAACCCACATGCGATAGCCCAGAACACTGACTTTCTAAGTAGGAAAGCACAGGTAGGAGGGGGTCAAGGTCTGGCCAATTCAAACACCCTACCCTCTGGCCACTCACCATGGTCCAAAAATGTACATGTGACCCAAACTAAGCCAACAAGAATCCACCCCTGGACTTTTCCCTAGAGTTACAGGTAAAGATCTTCTCTTAAGTAATGAAGCTGCTAAACCGAAGAATGTGGGTTTGGGGAAGTTGGCAAGCATTGTGCCCATGATATGACAGAGCTCATCAGGGAAATAAAACCTTCTAGTGACAGGGGGAAAGGGAAATGAGAATACGGTGCTGATAAAAAGGACCTTTGTTTTTCCTGTAAGATTCTTTAGGTGACTTCATAAAGTCACCTATATCCTTAGAACTTAAACCTCTCCCCCTTGCCCATGCCCACAAACAACTATGATGAAATCAAACAAAAAAGGTGGGCCATCTCAAGGGGAGGAAATGTGAAGAAAGGCCACCAGAAAGGAAAAGCACAAGGTAGAAGGGTAGGCCAGCAATAATTCCAGCTTTCCTGAGGGTGGGGAGTGTATATAAAGGAAGCAGGGACAAGAGGCTCAAAGATTAGGGCCACATTCACATCTTTCAAGGCCAGGGAAGAACATGGAGCTGGTTAAGCTTTCTAACACAGAATGTAGCAGCTAACTGAATCCCAGATCTCTCCAAACATCTCTTTTCTGTGAAAAGAACATTCAGAATACTTATTTCCCATAATTCTTATTTTGTAACACTGCCCATTCAACAAGTGATCTGTAGAAGTTTAAAGCTATTTAATGATTAATGCAATGCAGTATCAATTAGATGTACTTCCTAAGGTCTTTTTACCTGTTGTAGCTTTTTCTTTTTCTTTTCATGACCTCAGGTATGTCACCCAGTAAATTGCAGTAGTGGTACCAGGAATAAAAACTCAAGGATTTTTTAACTTTTCAAAAAGAAAGAGTTTAAAGTTGTTTAAATCTCTTTAGAAGAGGCAGTCACATAGAGGCAGTCACATATATACATTTGAAATTCAGTACTAAATACTTGTCCTCACAGTTGGGTTCTATAGATCAGTCCTCTCAACAGCTACTGCAACTAAACAGCTAGTATGAAATTACTCAGCCCCTGGCCATCCCGGGATTATTCTAGGAGCAAGAACTCCATTCTTATGAGTTCACTATATTATTAGCCTTTTCCACAAGAATGGTATATCCTGGCAGACAGCAGCTTTCATTATCCATTAATACTTACTGAGTACCCCTCTGGTAGAAGTGGAAGACAATTTGGTAAGATATGCCAAGAGCCCCAAATATGCTCATTCCAAGAATCCACCTAAGGAAATATTCTAAAGTGTGGATAAAATTCATGCACAACAATGTTCAGTGAACTGAACATATTATTAGTGATCTAATTTCCAAAAATAATGGGATAGTTAAGTTATGGTATAGCCAATGAGGAAATAATAGGCACCCATCAGAAATGTTGTTTATGAGTGTTTTAAAATAATGTAGAAAAAAAAAATATAGAAATGAGATTGTATTCTGATATTATGTCAGAAAAGGAGACACAAGGGTATATCCAGTTTGACAACTACATAAACTTAAAAATTACTTTTATAAAAATTATATATATAGACACAAATCTATCTTACCACTAAACATTAATATAGTTGTCCCTGGATTATAGGATTATGAGTTTTTTCCCCTAGTTTTTCATAATTCTCTGTGTTTTCCAAATATTCAACTATGAGCACGTACTCTTTTAATACACCAGAACATACAAG
The DNA here is from genome assembly GCF_002288905.1 of Enhydra lutris kenyoni. Lineage (NCBI taxonomy): Eukaryota > Metazoa > Chordata > Mammalia > Carnivora > Mustelidae > Enhydra > Enhydra lutris. Next base: position 22,145,611 of record NW_019154090.1, on the reverse strand, counting down.
TAAAAACTGGAAAGAAATATAATAAAATATGGTTATCTCTAGGTAGGATGATAGGCAACCTGTATCTTTATACTTTTCTGAATTTTCTAAATTTATTTCTGATGATATATACATATTTTTTTAAGATTTTATTTTTAAGTAATCTCCACACCCAACGTGGGGCTTGAACTCACAACCCCAAGTCAAGAGTCATGTGCTCTACCGACTGAGCCAGACAGATGCCCCAAGATAAGTGTTATTTTTAAAAGCAATATATCATATATACTGCTATAGCATCTGTCTCAGCTCTAATTCTAAACCTTTAAACAGTCTCACAAGGAGAGGAGGATGAAGCAGCACTGATGTAGATAAATGGACAATAAGCCTGCTGATCCATTGTTTCAACTGGCAGTAGGCTCTTTTTTCCTTCTCATCAATCCTAAGCATTCACCTCTAACTGCCCCTTCCCACATTATCTTACATCTAAATATAACTGCCATTTGCCTCAGGGGAGCTAAGTATCACTGAAGTCACTTAGGATATCAAAGAACCAAGAGAAATTATAAACCTTTTTTTTTTTTTTTAAAGTAAGCTCTAGGCCCACCGTGGAGCTAGAACTCCCAACCCTGAGATCAACAGTCACAGGCTCCACCAACTGAGCCAGGAAGGTGCCCTGAGAAACTGTAAACTTCTGATTACAGTTTCAATTATTGGGGGCAGGGGGGAGCACATACTTGACTGGTAAAGAAAACAGAGTTGAAAAAAGGTGGTTTAGACTGAAATTGTGAGCTTGGTTGATGATTCTAAGATAACTTTACAGGGACATCATCAAATATGCCTTAAAGATTTTTCTAGGCAAGACAGAGATCAGAAGGAAGCCCTGATTAAATGGCTTCAGGTAATATGATACCACAGTTATAATAACGGTCGGCACCAATGCCAACGCTGAATGCTTTTCCATTTAGTGACAATGCTGGCTTTGGATCTGTTGTTTTGTCTTCTAAGAATGCCCAATAGTTTCTGGGATACCTTCAGGAAACCAGGACATTCTAGACTTCTCACATCACAGTTCTTAGCTCTTGGGCCTTCTATCAACCTGTTGCTAGATTCCTGACCCAGTGGTCCCAGTCTCCTGAACATCACATAAGCCTTTAACAAAGAGACAGACAAGAATGGTTGTAGATGAGCACTCGTAGATGCCTGCCAGAAGGAGGAAAAAAGAATGGTCTATGATTTTTTTCTTCTTTATTATTATATCTTTTAAAGATTTTATTTACTTGACAGACAGAGCATAAGCATTGAGAGTGGATGAGAGAGAAGCAGTCTCCCCGCTGAGCAGGGAGTCCAATGCGGGACTCGATCACAGGACCCTAAGGTCATGACCTGAGCTGAAGGCAGTCGCTTAACCAGCTGAGACACCCAGGAGCCCCTTTTTTCTTTAGAGCACGAAGTGCCTATACATTCAAGACCTGTGACAGACAGTGACGAACACTCAACACTGTTCTATTTGTATCAGGATTGAACTAAAACATAGATTTCACAAGGCCAGAACATGTTACTATATTAAGGCTTAAGATTTTGTCAGATTTTTAAAAAATATTTATTTATTTAAGTAATCTCTACACCCAACATGGGGCTTAAACTCGTGATCTGTGATCAAAGTCACAAGCTCTTCTGACAGAGCCAGCCAGGTGCCCTTGTCAAAATATTTTTAAACCTCAATTAAAAAAAAAAAAAAACCCATTCATAATTACATTTTTTAAAGGATTTTATTTATTCATTTGAGAGACAGAGAAAGCAAAAGCAGGGGGAGAGGCAGAGTGACAGGGAGAAGCAGACTCCCCACTGAGCTGGAAGCCCAACATGGGGCTTGATCCCAGGACCTAGAGATCATGACCTGAGCCAAAGGCAGATGCTCAACCATCTAAGCCACTCAGACGCCCCCAAAATTTATTTCTAAAGCTAAATTTCATTTATATCTAAGGATATTTATGTGTGAAAAAATTGGATATATACAAATATCAACCCAAGTAAAATAACAAGTAATTTTGATTTACTTTTTTTTCTTTCTTATTTTTCAGTGAGTGTGTAATTGTTTTGTTTTTTAAGATTTTATTTAGGGGCACCTGGGTGGCTAAATTGTTAGGTGTCTGCCTTCCATTCAGGTCATGGTCCTGGGGTCCTGGAGTGCGCCGCACACGCACACACACACACACACAAAATCTATTTTATTTATTTGACAGAGACAGCAAGAGAGGGAACACAAGCAGGGGAGGGGGAGCAGGAGAAGCAGGCTCCCAAAAGAAGCAGGGAGCCCAATGTGGGGCCTGCTCCCAGGACCCCTGGATCAAGACTGGAGTGGATGGCAGACGCCTAAAGACTGAGTCACCCAGGTGCCCCAGTGAGCATTTAATTTTTTAAAAAAGATTTATTTATTTATTTTAGAAGGGGAAAGACAGCATGCAGGGGGGAGGGACAAAGGAAGAGAGAGAGAGAATCCTAAGTAGAATCCCCACTGAGTGTGGAGCCCAATGAGGGGTTCCATCCAAGAAACCTGAGATCACAACCTCAGCTGAAATCCAAAGTCGGATGCCAAACTGACTGAGCCACCCAGGCACCCGGAGCCTGAAATTTTTTATATGTAATTTTTCTTTTTGGGGGGAGGAGGTACTCAATTTGGTGATAACCAATGCTTCTATGGTTTTTGTTTTTTTTTTTTTTTTTTTGTGAGAGAGCATGCACATGCACAGGAGTTGGTGGGGAGGGGTAGAGGATAATGTGGGACTTGATCCCAGGACCCTGGGTTCATGACCTGAGCTGAAGACACTTAACTGACTGAGCCACTAAGGCACACCACTTTTATACTTTTAAGTAGAAGTATACATATACTATTTCTGGAATTCTTCACCTTGAATTTTACTGTTACACTCTCAAATGATCTCCTTCTAGGTAAATTATATCAGATATTAACAATAGTCAAATTCAACTAGTTGAACCTAAATCCAAACCATAACTGAAGTTAGATCAAATTAAAAACAAGTAAACCCAAACTTAACTGCCACCACTTATCCAAAAACGACTTATTTCTTGAGTAAAGGACCTACAGCAAGTGATTCTTTCACAGCAAGAGGTGTTTGACACCGGGATTCAGAAATCTGTAACGATGCTATGAACCTGCCCCTTATAAAAATGTTACACCTGTTCTGTTAAAGCACTTCAGATAACTGAAGAACAACTCAACTTTTTTTTTTTTTTTTAAAGATTTTATTTAATTATTTGAGAGAGAGAGAGCATGAGAGAGCATGAGAGGAGAGAGGTCAGTGGGAGAAGCAGACTCCCTGTTGAGCAGGGAGCCCGATGTGGGACTCGATCCCGGGACTCCAGAATCATGACCTGAGCTGAAGGCAGTTGCCTCACCAACTGAGCCACCCAGGCGCCCCAGAACAACTCAACTTTTTAAAACTTCTCAGTTCTAGACATTTCCAGGTTGGAAAGAATAGGCTACAGATCCAGGAAGAATGGGGTTTTGCAACTGCAATTCTACCCAATGGCAAGTTATGAAACCTGATTCTCAATTTCCTCATCTGTAAAACAAAGATCATAAAAACCACCTTGTGACAGTGCTCTAAGAACTGGAGATGATTTATTTTATTATCTATAGTAGATACCTAATACATTATTATAACTAGTTTAGTTCTTCCTTTCAATTCTAATGCTATAGAGACTCCACTGTACTTAATATAAAAATGCATATCTAAAAATAACTATCTGGGGGCACCTGGGTGGCTCAGTCAGTTAAGCATCTGCTTTTAGCTTAGATCATGATCCCAAGGTCCTGGGATCGAGCCCCGTGTTGGGCTCTCTGCTTCTCCCTCTCCCTCTGCTTGTTGCTTTTTGCCTGCTTGTGCTTCTTCTCTATCAAATAAATAAATTAAATAAGTACAACTATTTGCCTGTGGGTGCTTGAGTGGCTGGAATCGGTTGAGCTGTACCTTCGGTTGGGGTTCAGGATCCTGGGGTCCTGGGATTGAGCCCTTCATCAGGCTACCTGCTCAGCAGGGAATCTACTTATCCCTCTCCCTTCTGCTCATGCCCTCTCTCAAGTAAATAAATAAAATCTTAAAAATAAAATAAAATGGGGGCGCCTGGGTGGCTCAGTGGGTTAAAGCCTCTGCCTTCGGCTCGGGTCATGATCCCAGGGTCCTGGGATCGAGCCCTGCATCGGGCTCTCTGCTCAGCGGGAAGCCTGCTTCCCCTCCTCTCTCTCTCTCTCTGCCTGCCTCTCTGCCTACTTGTGATCTCTCTCTCTGTTGAATAAATAAATAAAATCTTAAAAAAAATAAAAAATAAAAATAAAATAAAATAAAAATAACTATCTGCCTATGCATGTACAGGCTGGCTGAATCCTGGAAGCAAGGAAGTTGGTATTCTAGCACCTCCCTTTCCTGCCTAGTACTTTAAGTCTACTTCATGCTGCTTCTAATAGTCAGTACTATGACATCCACCCTCAAAGTAGGAGAGTCAGTCTGCATGGGCTTATAAGGTTCTCATTTCCATGTACTCATTCCTTCCTCCCATTTCTTTCAGGGCCAGTCAGTAGATAAAGTAGGCAAATGGAGACATACTCATTCATTTTATTGATTTTCAAATTGGCAACAGAAATATAGGCAAAAGCAACTAGGAAGAACTGTATCATTTAATTAAATCCTAATTAACCAACTTGAATTTTGCATCTCCAAGCATAAAGCCAAAGGAAACCTGCATTTTGTATTACTAATGCTTAGTTAATTTCTCTTTTTCTCTTAGAAAAAGATTTTGTTGGGACGCCTAACTGGCTCAAAGGAGCACGCAACTCTTCATCTTGGGGTCATGAGTTCGAGCCCCATTGGGTGTAGAGATTATTTAAATAAATAAAACTTTAAAAAAAAGATAAGAAAAAGATTTTGTTGACAAGTCTCCCCTCTAAACTGTCCCTACCCACCATCTCCACAGTGAAGTGACAACCCTCCATTAACACCTGTGACTGAGGTTTCCAGTATCATTTGAGGAGAGGAGATCTTAATCACAAAGTGACAGTTCAACCCAGTAACCTACAACCATAAAACAGGCACCTGGCAGGCAATTTTTGAACACGACAGCAAATCATTTGAAATAAACTTGATCCAATGATCAAAAGAACACGAAGGAGTTATGATTAGCTATGAAGAGAGATCCACTTCTACAGGCCACCAGGACAGGGAGGGAAGCACTGCAGAGATCCTGTACATAGGCCCGCTTTGGTGCTTGTAAAGTCCTTACCTGACAGTCAAAGTCCTGGAAGTTTCGTGTACCAGTCTGTCAACAGAAGGCAGAAAACACAGTCAGTTTCCCCATGTGGCTTCCCCAAATGTGCAGCAAATTCAGTTCACAGTGCAAGCAGTGCACGTGCAGCCTCTTGGTTGCCATAAAACTAAAACGGTTCTCATCAAAAGGCTTCAGAGGCAGGGTGGGCTCCTAACATATGTTAGTAAAAGGTGAGGTTACACTTTGGCAGGCTTTGTGTGAAGACAAAGGAAAGGAACCCTGTTGCCCAGTAGTTTGTAGCTTCCTGCTTCCCTACCTAAAGAGAGCAATGAGAACTTGTGGGAAGAGGGTAAAACATGGATCAGAGTCCTAGAGCACACTCACAACCCACCTAGGAAGTACCTGGAAAAAACGGGATTGAAGGCCAACCCTGAGAGGAACATAGAAGGTAGGAGCCAGGGTACCCAGAACCAGGAATTAAAGGATCAAGGAGCGAACAAAGATATAGATGGATGAAATATTGAAGACTTGTAAATTTTTTTTTTTAAGATTTAAAAAATTTATTTGTCAGAAAAAGAGAGAGCACAAACAGGAGGAGTGGCAGGTAAAGGGAGAAGCCGGCTCCCGAATGAGCAAGGAGCCTGATGTGGCACTTGATCCCAGGATCTGGGATGATGACCTCAGCCAAAAACAGATGCTTAACCAACTGAGCCACCCAGGCATCCCAGAAGACTCATAAATTTAACAAGGGAAAAGGGCAATGTCACTGAAGAAGGGAAAGACAGACAAAACCGGATTCCTAATATGCTGGCATATCTGTTCATCCTATGAAATAGCTGATAGGAAAAAGAACAAGTCACTGAGTCATTTAAAAGGTAGAACACAGTCAAAAGACCCAAGAAGAATTCACCAAGCTTCTAAAAAGCGATTGTATCATAGTAATGTTTGATTGAAAAAAAAAAAAAAATCAATGGCAATGACTCAGAGGCATTTTTTTACCATTTCACATCCCAGAGCTGCAAACTACATGACCTAGGAGTATATAAAAAGAATAATGAATGATGTGTTTTATTTTATTTTTTTTTAAGATTTTATTTTATTATTATTATTTTTTAAATATTTTATTTATTTATTTGACAGACAGAGATCACAAGTAGGCAGAGAGGCAGGCAGAGAGAGAGGAGAGAGGAGGAAGCAGGCTCCCTGCTGAGCAGAGAGCCCCATGCGGGGCTTGATCCCAGGACCCTGGGATCATGACCTGAGCTGAAGGCAGAGGCTTTAATCCACTGAGCCACCCATGC
>NW_019154090.1:22138186-22138948 GCF_002288905.1 Enhydra lutris kenyoni | reverse complement strand
CCTGGGATCATGACCTGAGCTGAAGGCAGAGGCTTTAATCCACTGAGCCACCCAGGCGCCCCTAAGATTTTATTTATTTATTCGGCAGACAGAGATCACAAGTAGGCAGAGAGGCAGCAGAGAGAGGAGGGAAGCAGGCTCCCCGCCGAGCAGACAGCCCGATGCGGGGCTCGATCCCAGGACCCTGGGACCATGACCCGAGCCGAAGGCAGAGGCTTTAACCCACTGAGCCACCCAGGTGCCCCAAATGATGTGTTTTAGAGGGAAAAAACCATTGACTTGATCTTTCATAAAGTAAATGCTCCTCCCCTGGAAAAAAAGCTTTTCATTATTTAGAAATCATGCTATCATAACACATTCTATTCTGTCTAGAATGGCTTCCAGTAGAACTGCTACTGGGCACCTTCCCAAAAGCTGCCCCTCCAGACAGGATCTAGATATCTGATCCCAAAGGAGTGTGAAGCACTCCCATACCCCTTCAAGAAGATCCTCTTAGAAGCAGTTTTGTATCGGGGTGCCTCAATAGTATAACTGGTTGGTCAGTCAACTTGGTTTCAGCTTAGGTCATGATCTTGGAGTTGTGATATGAAGCCCTACGTTGGGCTCTGCGCTCAGGGTGGAGTCTGCTTAAGACTCTTCCTCTTCCTCTGCCCCTCCCCACATACAGGATAAATAAATAAATCAGAAAGAAAAAAAGAAAGAGAGAGAGAGAAAGAAAGAAGGAAAGAAGGAAGGAAGGAAGGAAGGAAGGAAGGAAGGAAG